>NC_056750.1:390098258-390123258 GCF_019279795.1 Protopterus annectens
AGCTCCTTTCATGTTCTTCTATGATAGGCTCTTAACTAACGCCACACAGAAAGTACTGAGTTCCTAGCTAATCAATCGGTTAAAGAAGATGGAAGCCAAAATAGTACAGAGAATTTCTCAAAAACTGTGAATAGCAAGAATGTAAACCTCCATAACTGACAAACGCACAGCTCTTCGCTGATCTTTCAGGGTGGCCTATGCCACACGAACATACCAGAGATGTTAAGCCCAAAAGACTACTTAGAAATGGAAAAATATCCACCTTAAAATAACTTGCAAAACTGATCATGGAAGATCACAGTACAGCAGCACAAACACTGTCAAAAGTGATATTATGAAAAAAAAAAGGGTATGTTCATGAGGAGTCTAGCCCCATTTAGCCACCTGCGTCAGAGTATTGTCAAGGTTAAGTAACTTGTTCAGAATCGCTCAGTGGCAAAACAGAAACTGAAGGAATCAAACCCAGGACTACCATGAAGCAGCTCTTTAATACTTCATGGCCTTAATCCTATGCACTGTCAGTCTAAAATTTCACTGATCTGTACAAGTTCATGGACAGTTTAAAAGTCACAGATGCAGAAGAATAAGCTCTTGGAATTGCAGTTATTAAAGGCTCATGTTTAGGGATAATTCAATACCTGCGACTAGTAACCTGGAAAGGAAGAGTTTGGACTTGACAAAAGTACATGAATAACTGGCTAGCCTTGCAGAAAACGATCACCTTTCTACAAAGTCTGAGTTGTTTGTATGTACACACACACACACACACACACACACACACACACACACACACACACACACACACACACACACACACGCATTTACCTGGATTAGAATAAATCAGGAAAAAAAAAAAGAGACTAGTAGGTTACACAATTCAGGCTGCCTTCAATGGTGACTAAAAGAGCTTGTTCCCAACACCACTCTTTCCTGGTGGAAAAATAATACTTGAGAGATCCTGCAACTCTGATGGGCTCTTAGCAGAAGTAATAACCAATAGAAAAAACATCTTTCAGGTCAAGCTTTAAATCTACAGCACGTTTGCTCAGAACAGCAAAAAAACAAGCTTTTCTAACAAGAGATAAATAGCCCAAAGGATGCCAAGATCTCCAACATAAAACCTATGGTGGCAAGTACCATGCTAGAAGGTTTTGTATACTGTAAACACAAAGAAGAAAATTCATAGCTACAATGAAAACTGTAAATAGCAGCTAAACAAAATTCATGGTAAAAACAGTATAACAGAAGTACAGAAAGAATTAATGTCTTTTTTTTCTTTACAGGTGTCCAAACAGAGAAACAGGGCCACTGCCTTGACAAAAGCTTTCCAGTACAAGGCTACTAAGGGACAGAAGAGACAACTACCCTCTTGGGAAAGGCCATGATTTTTGGCCATTAGAAAATGGACGACCTGTATACTGGCATGCTGATTACAGAACGACCCTTCTCCAGCAGGACGTTAACATACAGGTAATACCCGCTCAAAAACAAGTCCATTGTTTCACAGTAGCATATTAAGGTCATATGAAGCTCGGACAGCATGAGACCCTTTACTTATTTATTTTTTAAACACTAGCTGAACAGCACTTTGTTGTCTAGAGAGTGTAAAGTCGAGAGTGTAAAGTCGAAAACAAAACTTAAAATTAAGAAAAAGCATGTGTGCGTCTGTGTTTGTGTGTGTGAGTGTCTACAAGCATGCATGCATAAAAGTGTACCGGTGAGAGACTGAGAGACAAGGACAGACACAGCTGATTGCAAACAGGCAGTCAAGAAACACTGAGATATACAACTAAATTCTAGCAGTATTGATTATTTAATTCTTGGTAAATAACAGAATTAAAACACAGTACAGCAACATCGACAAAATCAGGGACAGTGAAGGGAGTGGGAGAGGAATGCTGAAGGGGGTGGTAAGAGCCTTTAAGTAGGCATTGTGGCTGCATGATTCTGAGGACAAAAGTGATTGCAATGTGCGTGTGTGTGTGTGTTAGAAGAGTTTGCTTCTATACATACACACACGTAAACATTTAATTTACTTATTTGCATTTGGTTACCACTGGGCTGTAGTGAACCCATTTTCAATGGAGGCCCTGGGAGAAAAGATCCATGAGTGACAGGTACACGAAGACAATTCAATAGTCTATACAGCAAAGGAACATGTAATGACTGGATATACTACAGGTATAAACAACAAATTGACAAGCAAAGCAGAAAAGGTAAATAGATCGACATTTCATAGTTTGTTTTGAATGCACGTACAGTAAGGCTAACAACTGTTACTAATACATAGTAAAAGTTAGAAATCAGCGTTAGCATTCAGTGGAGACTATTAGGTTTTGAGAGGAGGAGGAGGAGGAGACAAGTTGCAGGTGCAATTCCAGATCAAAGATAGGTAGTCTATTAGAGAGGTTTTTAAAGTAGCCAGATTTTGAGTAGTCCTGATAGTTAGTGGTAGGGCATTCCATGTTTTGACCACTGAACAAGAAAATTGGAGCTGGCATGTTTTTGTACTATTAACAGGTGCAGATTCAGGTGCAGATTCTGAGATCTGAGTAGTCTACTTGTATAGTAGAAGCTGAAAGTCTGGCTAACTGTGTTGATCTATCCCCTCCGACCCGTTTGCTAATGTAGTCCATCACTAGTATGAACAGCAGTGGGCTCAGAGGTGAACCCCAATGCACAGTCACTCCCACTGGGAACCCCTGTGTGAGACCAAACACTACTCCTACTACAGTCTGTATTTATACACAACTTGCACTAATTCTATCAAGGTTTCTGGTACTTTGAACCCTTGCAAGACTGCCAACATCAGTATATGACAAGGTCCCAAAAAGCTTTTTCCAATTCTAAGAATGCCCAGGTGGTCTCATTCCTCATTTCCAGCCTCTTCTCCATTCTCTCTCACTGCAAGTACTGGGTCAGTGGTGTTGCATTATGATCTGAATCCGAACTGCTCACCTCCCATATTACTTTCTCGTACTCTGTATATCCATTTATCAAATCACCCTCTACAGAACTTTAGTGACTGGAGTTTGATACCTCTATACTGCCCATAGTTGTAAAGTCTCCTTTGTTCTTGAACACTGGTACTAATAGATACTACATTACAGGAGAAGTTTATCTCAATACTGCTACGAGTACCCTCAGAGCAGTTTCTCCCTATCTAATCCAACATCTTTATCATATCTGCTGTGACCTCATCTGAGCCTGCTGCTTTCCCGGACTTATTTTCTCTAGTGTCGTTCTTACTTCTATGGTGGGCTCCTCCTCTTCTCTCATTGTAAAGCTTAGTCTGGGGGCAGTATAGCTTCTGTGGGGTTTTCTTCATTCAGAAGCGGCTCTTTGATGTCCTGCGGACTGCTAAGCAGGTTGTTGCTGGCATCCCTTATGAAGGGTGTCTGACCATCATCTTTATTTTTCTGTCCTTGCCTTGCCACCTGATATAGTTTTTGTGCCATCTACCAAGTCACTTTGTAGAAGCTGGTACAGTGCCTCTTATGCCGTGTTCTTTACTACTTCAACTCCCATCTTAGGCTCTCTGTTAGCCAACCAGTACTCCTTCCTAGCGTGGTTCATCTTTTCCATCTCTTCCTTTTTCCTGCATTCCTCCTTTTTTTGATGACTTCCTAGACTTCCCCATTCCACCACCAATTTTCCTTATGTATCTTATTTCTATATCTAGCTTGACCAAGCATCTGTTCTGTAGTCCTCACTCACTGTTTTGAGGCTCTCCCATTTTTCTTCCACTCCACCTATTTCTTCTTCATCTTGAGGTGCTACTGCCCTGAGTAATTCCTTCAACTGCTGTGCTTTCTTTCCAATCGACTTCCAGTGCTTCAGCCTGGTCTCTGTTGACCTTAGAGCCTTCTCTGACCACTATCTGTGGCAACCAGTGGTTTATGCTATGGGCAGACCATTTCACTAGGGATGACGTTGCAATCACTGAAGTTACCCCAGTATCCCTTCCTTACTAGGATAAAGTTTACCCAAGTTGCATGTTGGCCACTCTTGCATATGATCTTAAAGACTGTCTTTCTAAACCATGTGTTGGCTACTATCAAGCCATTTGCCAAACAAATTTCTAGAATGGCCTCAGCTTTATTCATGCTGCCCCACTCATGTGGACCCAAGAAGTCTTCATGTCCTGTTCTATCTGTCCCAATATGTGCATTCAGGTCATACATTATCAGCACCAACTCATGTTGTCCTGCTTTATCCAGCAGGTCCTGCAACTGCCTTCTGAATGCACTCTTTTCCTCACTATCATAACTTTGCCGTGGGGCAGAGAGAGATTATGAAAACTGTCCTATCATTATGTTGGGAGTCTGATGGCGACAAGTCTATCACTAATTCTTAAGAGACCCTTCACTGACTTCTGAAGCCTCTCCCTCACCACTATTCCAACACCACTTCTAGCCAATCATCCTCCTGAGTAACAGACTCTAGACCTCAAGCCAAGTAGCTTTGCAGCACTGCCCTTCCATCTTGTTTCCTGAATACATAGGATGTCCAGCCTCCTCCTTAACATCATGTCATCCACTTCCAAGCTGTGTCCTGTCAGTGAATCTACATGAAGTTCAGCAATTCTTATTTAATGTTTGACAGATCAAATTCATTCTCTGTAAAATACTTTTTTTGCAGGTGGGCCCATATTCCTTGAACTGTTTGCCACAGACAATGTCCCAACCCCCAACCCACACACACCCATAGTCAATGTGGCCACTGCAATGGCAGGGATGGTCACTCTGAAAAGTAGATTCATCAGCAGAAGCCACCAATGAAGACATTTTTAACAAGACCTTGACACGTGATCATATCAGGCACTGGATCCTTCATTTGTAACCACTAAACTTTTACGGCCTACTAAAACAAATCTTGCTAGTGGTAACATCTGTACTGATGGCTGCCATTAACCCCAATACTTATTCGGGGTAGAAGCTGCTGTTGATTTATTAGCATTTGTACCGTCTCCTGGAATGACTGTAAATGATCACTGGGAGGACTTACTACCACTGTTGCAGTATCCAGGTGGCACCCAATGAAGTTTAGTTGCTAAACTGTTTCTGTGATATTTGAATATTTACTTGCATTCCCAAGAAAAGCCATGGGCTGAAGCAGCATTCTCTTGTGCTGATTAGCAACTCCTTTGAAGACACAGCAATGAGCCAATGGTCCAAACGGAGGAATACTTTTACCCCTAGCAGCCTGAGATGAGCTGCTACTAACCCATGCAAGTCTCTGAAGCAGTAGGAACTCAGAAGCAGAGAAATTTGCAGGATGCCTTGGCCATCTTTACGTGGACGTATAACGCAAGACTTCTGTAGATTCAAACAGTGCATCCAATCTTCCTTGATGGCAAGAAAGGATTGACTGCACTGTGACCATCTGAAAAGTGGTTTTCTGAACAAATTTGTTTAATCGACCGAGGTCTAGTACTGGCCATGGTATTCTGTCTTCTTCTGAACTAAGAATTGTATTATTTACTGCTTTTGTTTTTAAGTGGAGGCTCGGGGGCAAAGCTCCAGTTACAAAAGGATATTTCATACAACAGGGGAAAAAAAAGAAAAGTTTAAAGTTACAATATGGACATACAATAAGTGAAAGACAACTACATTAGGAAAAAAGTCTACAATTAGTAAAACAGAATCATTACATATCAATACAAGACAAATTAACATACAATTTGGTTTCAAATGTCAAATTACACTTTTACACATATGAGTAGGAGAAATAAGACAGAGGAGATGTGAGAGGTATAAGTAAAAAGCAGAAAGTAAAAGAGAAAATGTGTGTGTGTGTGTGTGTGTGTGTGTGTGTGTGTGTGTGTGTGTGTGTGTGTTTAAGTGATGCAGAGAAAAAGCTATAGTATTGTTGAGGTACATGTTGAAAGTAGTGAATATAAGCTAGAGTTTTTTCCTGGATAAACTTGCCAGGGGGCAAGCACAGACACATTAGTGAATGTAAAGGGCAAAGAGATAGAAAGTGGTAGGACATTTACATTACGAATCTCCTTTGTTGTGTTACACAGGGGTAATGTATGTGTGTAAAGGCCACTGTAGTCTAGCCTAGGGAGGTGCAAGAGCAGAGCAATGTGTTTTAGTAAGTTTCTGAATCTGGATAGGTAGGTGTAGTCACCTGATGGTGGTAGGGATAGAATTCTAAATTTTGGAGAAATAATTTGAATACAAGGACAAAGCAGTAGCGGTATGGTATTTATTTATGGTTAAAAGAAACTTTCCCACAGATTATACTGATGGCGCAAGGTTCAACTAAGGCTTGGAGTGCAGGACAGTTGTGAGGTTTGTAGACTATATTATCAATAGCTGCTACATGGGTGAGACTGTAGAAATTACAGCCAAGCTGTTTTAAATCTAGGCAGTGGTGGGATTTAGCAGACTGTTTAGTGGCAAATTTAGAGATCTTGTTATATCCAAGCACAATATTTGTTTCTAGAGATTGCTGAAGATTGGAGTATATGGGAAGCAGCATACAGTAGTGAAGACAGGAGACATACAGAGGCTTTAATTGGCACTGCAAGTTAAAACTATCTGCTACAATATAACAGTCCAAATACAATAAGCTATCAAGAAAACCCACAGAAAAAGTGAATATCAAAATGTAGGCAGTTATCTACAACAAGTAGCTTTGTGTGGGACAAATTCAATAACAGTATTTGAGAAGGTGATTGAAAAAAATATATATAGGATACTGACTTTGATAAGACTTGCTATATTTCTACAGGATAAAAAAGCTTTTTTAGTCACTTCCTAAAGTTCCTGGAGGGACCTGGCTGTGGTTATCAGTGTAACATCATAATCATCAGCATACTGAATAACAACTGTGTCATTAGTAGCAGTGTAGAGGTAATTAACACAAATGAAAGTATGAGGCCCAATAGCAAGCCCTATGCCTCTCCAAAAAGATGGGCAAGAATGGCGATTGTGTCGTCATTTTACTTCCTATATATAGCTTACTAGAAGGAAAGGGGTGTCAAGAGGATAGTCTGGGGAGAAGAATATGATGGGATATAGTATCAAATGCCTTAGATAAGTCAAGGGAATAGAGAAGAAAATGTTTCCAGTGTTCCTGCAAGGTTGATATGATGAGTAAAATTAAGGGGCACTGTGGTGTGGACTGAAACCATGGTAGGCACAAGCTGTTATCTACTAGGTGCTTAAGAATTTGAAACTGTACACATTAAGGATTTTGACAGTGTTGAAAGAATGGCTACAGGGCAGCAATTACAGAATTCAGTGGAGTCTTATCATTTGTGTAAAAGAATAATTAGTGACTTTTTCCAGATAATGGCTTTTCCTGTATAGATCTACTTAGGAGGGTAGAAAGAGAGTATAAAAGGATTAGGATCCATGCTAATGTATTTGGAATGAAGATTATCATTAGCAAGTGTAGTGGATTTTGATAGTGGAGATGGGAACTGAGTTATGTGAAGCCAGAGATTTTAGAGGACAGTCCTGTATTCCTTCTAACCTAGTTTCTCTCCCATTTTTCTTGCAATCCTTGCTTTTGAAGACTAACAGGACTTCTGCCTTATGTACCTTATTTCCAGAGCTGGATTGGCCGCATATCATTTCAATAATCCTCTCATATGCTGTTTTGAGGAGTTGCCAATCTTCAACTCTATTTCATCTACATCCCTCTGAGGCATTGCTTTTCTTCAACTACACCTATTTTCTCTTCATGGAAGTGTGTCAGCCTTGGGTATTTCAAACTCCTTCTCCCTCTCCAGTCAATTTCCACATCTTCAGCCTATTACCTTATGACCTCAGAGCCTTCTATAGCCACTGCTTGCAGCTTATCGTGGCAATCAGTGGTTTATGTTGTGGGCCAACTGTTTCAATGAGGACTACAATCTGATTTTACTCCAATGCCCTTTCCTTACAAGGAGGAAGTCTATACAGGTTGCATACTACCATTCTTGTATGTGATCTTGTAACAGTCTCGCCTGCTAAACCATATGCTGGCTATCATCAAGCCATTTGCCAAACCTAAGTCTAGAAGGGCCTCTCCTTTACTCCTGCTGCACCACCCTTGTGGATCCAGGCAGTACAGAAGTATCAAACTCCTGTCACACTGCATGAAAGTTATGGCGAGGGCAACTTATAAATGCATATAAACAGTAGTAAAATGCAAGATGGGAAATGAGCAGTTCAGATTAAGATGCAGCACAACCAACCCAGTAGTCATAGCGTGACATAATTAAGAATAGATGAGGAATGAGTGCAACTGAACAGTCCTAGACTTAGATAAAACATATATGGATCTAAGGAAGCTGATCTGGGCAATGCTGTGATAGTCTTAAGTCCCACAAACATTGTTAGAATTAGTACAGGCTGTGTACAAAGACCCAATGACACAAGTACAGTGTTCCGACTCAAAAAGGGGTACCCAGTGGGAATGGGTGTGCATCAGGGTTCAGCTCTAAACCCACTGCTGTTCACACAGGTGATGGACTACATCAGCAAACAGGGCAGTGGGGACAGATAAAGTTGTTGTATGCAGATGATGTGAGGCACAATGAACAAGAACTTCTGCAAAGGACAGGGTAATGGAATGCAAAACTGAAGGCACACAGGATGAAACCAAGTAAAGAAAAATCAGAGGAAGTCTAGAATTGAGATACAAGAGAAACAGTGAAGTAGGTTAACAACTTCAGGTATCTGGGAGGGGCTGCTAACGAGAAGGGAGATCTGACTAAGAAGGTCAAAGATAGAATCAGAGGAGCTTCCGTCAACTGGCACAGAGTACCAGGGGGTAGTTTAAGACAACAAAATGACAAAAAAGTAAGCTGTACATTCAGTACTACTGTATGGTGAAGGCAGAGCAGTTGAGGAAGCTAAGAGATGGGTAATAGGATGCACACTGTGGGACAGAAGAAGAAATGAGAACATAAAAGAGTACACGCTCTAGTAGTTCCAACTGGAGTGAAGGTAAGAGAACAGATTATAGTACTCCTGATACATGCAGAAAAGCAGAAGACAATCTGGTGAACATAATTTGGGACAGACAGGAAGACGGCAAGAGGATATAAAGGCATCAAGCAAAGAGATGGACAGACTGTGTGAGAAAGGACCCTCAGTCAGTCATGACTGCCGAAGAAGGTAGGACAGTGACATTGAATTGAGAGATGCAGACATTTGACGTAGCACCCCATTTAGAAAACAGGATAAAGGGATATAATGACGAGTGGTGGTATAGAAAAGAAATGTAAAGTAAGTTTTAAATGCATAGTATTGGATGTTCTAAATTCTGAATACAACACCATCAATGTTGAAGAGTTAGTTTGGTTAGAATATTGCTGGCCATTGAGGCTCAATGCATGCTTCCCCCAGGATTAAATAATAGGGAAGAGTTAATAAATGTATTTAAAAAGGAAGGGGATAAAACATTAGACTAATATGTTAATATTTTCATATTAGTATGTGTTTTGTAAGCTGTTTTACAGCACATGAATTTTAGGATGACTGTATGTTTAAATTTTAATTATGCAATGAGCTACTAAGCATATAAATGGTTTTATTTCAGTGTGAAGCCTTAGTCTGAAGAAGTCTCCGATTGAGGAGATGAAAGCGCTTACTACTGGCTTTGTAATAAACTTGGTGTTTTTATCTTCATACAGACACAGCATTTTATTCTTGTTTTTGTTTTGGATTTATTTGCTTGCTGCTAGCTGAGTAATGACTGTTTGTTGCAGCAGTGTCAATATGGAGATTAGTTCCGCACCGAGAACAGGTTTTGCAGCCTTATCAGCTGGCCATGTATTGAACGATACCCTGAGTGGTTCGTTTATAGTAAATGAAGGAGTAATGAACCCGGTGATGGGAAGCCAAAGAAGAACAGGTTTAAATACCATTTGAAGCGAAGATATTTTAAATGGATATTTAGCCCCACCAGAACACCCTTTCTGTACTGAAGGGGTGTGTTTGAAGAAATGACGAGTAATGCTCTCAATTTACAAGAATGTTTTCGCATGCTATAAAATGACTTTTCTATGCTAAAATGGCTCCAGTGGGGCAATTTATTTTTTGACAATAGTTTGACAGTTAAACAGGTCTCAAAGGGACTAAAAATAAAGAATCTGCCAGCTGGGAAAGACCTGCCTAAAGATCTAAGTGACAAATGGCTGGAAATTAACCAGAAGTTAGGGCTGCAGTATATGGAAGTACTTTGTGATTTTTAACAGTAAAATTGTGAAACTGAAAAGTTAAAAACGAATTATGTCAAGATAAAAGAAATTACTTCTGTTGAAAATTTCAATAGCAAGATGTCCATTATGCAAGAAAATTTGCTGAAGTTAAAGAGCTGAGCAAGAGGAAAACTAAGACATTTTTAAGAGATCGTATTGAGTATGCTAGGGGCGTGGCATTACCATATGGATTACAGCTTCAGAGCAGTATACTGAATAATGAGATGACGGAGAACGTTACATCAATGGAGGATGACGTGAATACGCTTAGAAGATCTGCGAGGCTCAATAGCATGGCCAACAGCCAAGTAACTGGTCAGGAAAGTGTGAAAACAACAACTGAAACTATGTTCAACAGCAAAAAGAATATAAACAGCTCCAAGTGGCTAAAGCACCTGAACAAGCAGTTAGGCTGAAAATCAGAGATACCAACCAAATGAGTATAACGTCCCAGCCCAAGGGAAACCAAATGACTGAATGTCAACAAACTATAGATGTGTATCAGAGGATTGATAATCAGCAAAGATCTTGGGCCCAAGTAACAGCAGCAGGAAATCAGGAGAAATTCAATTACTCAAACAATTACCAACAACAGCAAAAAAACGGATACTGCAGGAAAGGGCCAGGGAAAAACTGGAACAGAAAGAAACAATTTTTGAAGACACAGGTACAGTCAATTTTAAAATTATAAAATTATCTAGTCAAAAATTAACTAATGATGACTGCTGTGTGCTGAACAAGGGGTGGAATTTTGCCCCAGCTCAAAGAGCAAACAAATTGACTATGATTAATGAAATTAGAGACTATGTCAGAAAACTTAATTTAAATATTTTGTGTGGATCGCAGAAGCAAAGCAACACTGACTTTTATAAGCAGAGTTGTTACAATCCACCCTTAATCAAGGAATTAGAAATGTTTTTTGAATGTCTGAGAGTCACAAATGTTGGAAATGTTAGATAGATAGTGAAACTATGTTCAAATATTATAACCTAACAAGGAAAGAAAAGGAATGTGTTGATGCATTATTCAAAAATGAAGATGTATTAGTCTTTAAAGCTGACAAAGGTGGAGCAATGGTGTTGTTGTATAGAAATGTATATGAACAAAAAATGGGGGAAATGTTAACAGATAAAAAATTCTATAGAATTGTTAATATGAAGGAAGTGAAAAAAGGATATACACAGATTGTCTTTATACAGGAAGAATAAATGAAAGAACAGAGAGAAATCTAACACCAACCCTAAAATAAGTAGGATCTTTGGCATTCCAAAGATCCATAAAAAACTTAGATTCACCACCCTTAAGACCAATAGTATTAAGTAGAAACAGAAAAAATGAAGGAATGTCAATACTTGTAGACAAACATCTACAGAAGATAGTGCCCAAGAGCAAAACTTACATAAAAGATAGTTATGAATGTATGAAGAAGATAGAAGGGATCCATGTATTAGACTCACAAATATTAGTAACTTTAGATATCAATTCTCTGTACACTATGATCCCAAACAAAGAGGGAATGGAAACTGTTAGAATTGAATTATTGAAATCTAAAGAGTTTTCTTTGAATACTGTGGGACTTTTGATGGAGATGATTGAGTTAGTTCTGAGTTATAATTACTTGGATTTCTATGAGCAGAAGTATGTTCAAACGAATGGAGTTGTGATGGGTGCAGCCCTAGCTCCAAGTAATGCAAATGTCTTTATGTAAGACTGGGAAACTGCTAATATATTGGAAAGCGAGTTTAATATATAGTAAAGATGCTACGTTTTATTGGATGATGTTCTTTTAATATGGGGAGGTTCCAAAAATGAGTTAGAAAAATTTCTTAATCACATCAATAATGTTTGTTCTTATTTAAAATTTTCCTACAATTATACTGTAGATAAAATCAGTTTTTTAGATCATACTATATTTAAAGATGGGAACAAACTTATTTCTAAAATATATAAAAAAAGAGTTTCAAAATAATATGTATTTGCATTATTCCAGCCTACATCCAAGGAAAGGTAAAATGAATATAGTTAGGGGACAGTTAAAAAGGATAAGTAACTTAAAGGAAGACAATCTGTCTGAACAAGCAGCTAAAAAAATTCTGCAAAAGAATGCAAATAAGAGGGTATCCACAAGGATAAGTAGACATTTTATTCAAAGAAGAACTAGAAAAAAGAAAAACAAATGTAGTTCATAGTAACAGCATTGAAGGTAGTAATGTAGAAAATAGTTTTAGGACAGCATTAGCAGTACAAAATAGTACACATTCTAACACAATAAAAAATATTGTGAGGAGAAACTGGGGGATTTTGAAAGGTAATAGAGAAATTGTAGAAAAGGTAGGAAGTGAACCCAGGTTTGTGCAAAAAAAGGGCCAACAATTATAAAGATTATTCTCAGAATAAATTAAATAGGCCGAAAGAAGTTGAGTCTAAGAGAGGGATGGTTTTAACTGTAATTACTGTCAATATTTAATTACAGTCAGTAACGAAGTTTTAGTTGGGAAAACAGTAGTACAAGTCCCTGGTAGGTTTACATATAAAAGTTAAAAATATAGTGTATTTATTAATGTGTTTTGAATGCAGATCATTTATGTAGGGAGAACTAAGAGAACTATGCATTAGAATTTACAAACAAATTATGCAATTATACATGGAGACATGAAGAATGCTATGAGCAAATATTATATAGAGAAGAAATGTAAAGTAAATTTTAAATGCATAGTATTGGATGTTCTAAATTCTGAATACAACACCATCAATGTTGAAGAAGAGTTAGGTTGGTTAGAATATTGTTGGCAAGTGAGGCTCAATGCATGCTTCCCCCCAGGATTAAATAGGGAAGAGTTTACAATGTATTTAAAAAGGAAGGGGCTAAAACATTAGGTTAATATTATGTTAGTATTTCAAATTAGTATGCGTTTTGTAAGTTGTTTTATAGCACATGAATTTTAGGATGACTGTATGTTTAAATTTTACTTATGCAATGAGCTAAGCAGCACATAAATGGTTTTATTTCAGTGTGAAGCCTTAGTCTGAAGAATTCTCCGATTGAGGAGATGAAAGCACTTACTATTGGCTTTGTAATAAACTTGTTTTTTATCTTCATACGGACACAGCATTTTATTCTTGTTTTTAAAAAGAGAACAGAGTATAGTGCTCCTGATACATGTAGAAAAGCATTACACAATCTGGTGAACATGATTTGGGACAGACAGGAAGACAGAGAGAATATAAAGGCATCAAGCAAAGAGATGGACAGTGTGTGAGAAAGGACCTGCAACAGTCAGTTATGACTGCCGAAGACGGTTGGACAGTGACACTGAATCAAGAGAGATGCAGACATTTGACGCAGCACCCCATTTAGAAAACAGGATAAAGGGATATTATGACGAGTGGTGTTGTAATGGAGAGGGGGAGGATGTATGGTTAGTTAAAAGGGAGGTGACAATGTATGAAGTGCAAGTGGAGCTGGTTAAATATGGTGTTACTAAGGGTTGGTTGGGCTGGGCAGTCTGGATTTAAACTGTTAAATAAATATACTAAACCCCAAATATTATCAGATATGATTGATTTGTTGGCACGGCTGTGGAGCTCTCTGAAGTTTTGGAAATTTGTCTTTATGAAGCCAAGAATTCCGGGCTTTGTCTCTGGCTCATATTAAGAAACAACAAAATGGAAAATATTAAAACGCAAAACCACGACAGAGGTAATGAATTTAGAAATCTAGCAGGCAGCTAGGGCTATTTTGAAAATACTCCTAGGATTCAAGAGTACGCAGCACAGAGATTAGAAAACAGAAGGTGGAAAGTGGTTTTATATTAAACTTTCTGCATTTAAATGGAAACAGGTAAGATTCGAGGTAGACAAACAGGAGATACCAAAGACAAAGGCAGGAAGAATGTAATGCTCATGTTTCCCTGCTGATTCCATACTCTACAATTTAAGTCCTGAACCGCAATTTTGAAAGACATTTATGGGTGTACTATCAGACTTGATAGATCTTGACCAATCTGGGATCAAGGATGGATACAGACACATGACAACTTCGTTAACACTACTCTGATACAACAAGATAATGAGGAAAAGCAGAAACATTGGTGATAATTAAATGCCATTTTGGGCATCAAGGTTAAACAGGCAAACTGGGAACTTTCAGAAGAAGGGTTGATTTCCTACTAAATTGAGCTATTTATTGACAATATATAAAAAGGTGCATCACTAAAACATAAAAACAAGAGAATAGCTATTAGGGAGTTTCTTATATCAGAAGAAACAAGATACTCCAACTTGCTTTATACAACATATACATTAACAATTCAGATAAGGAATTCAGAATTAAGAGGTTATGACTGATCAGAGAAACAGAACATAAGGTGCAAACTGTGAAAGTGTTTATAGTCTCAGTGATAGTGACATTTTTTTCTGAACAGAAAATACTGCTTACAACGAAAAAAATATTTCAGGACTTTATACTGAGGCCAAAGTGGAAAATGCTGATAATGACAGCTGACAGGGAGGGATAGGAGTACAAGACCTACAGAATTACTATAAGGCAACTCAGTGAAGACTAACTCTCACTGACAGAACAGGTAAAATGCAGAATGATACCACAGTACAAGGACAAAATGATTGATTTCAATAATTGGCTAAGCTTCTGGTGTCTTTCAAAGGGGATCCAGTACCTGTCTGCCTGACACGACATGATCAACAAACCACAATGCTTTGCAAGAGATGGTTTGCACCTGTCGACCCTGGGGATCAGGTTACTGGCTAAGGCTCTTGCCACCCCTATAGTGCCTTTTTTAGGCAAGGTTCAAACGACAAAACTACCACTGTAACAGGTACAAGCAAGCAAAATCTGAAGGTAATGTTAGAAGTCTAAACCTCAAGATGCACTCTCTCGAGGCTCTCCTTAAAATGGAGAACATCGATATCTGTGCAGTAACTGAGACCTGGTTCAAAGCTCCAGAGAGCACCCCTGCAATACCAGGCTACAATTCATACTGCACTTTTCGGCCACCAAACCAGGACCGAAACACTAAGGGTGGAAGAGTGTCCATATTCACCAAGGATATTCACACCTCCAGGTTGGTTGCCCAACGCAATGCATCTGAAATTCTCCAGGTGCAACTAACACTAGGTAAGACTGGAATAAAATTGTAGCTTGCTACACATCCCCCACCATGCCCCAAGATTCTCACTACACCTTTCTAAACATACTGGAATATATTAAGATACAACCAAACACCCTAATACTGGGCTATTTTAACTACCCTGCCATTAACTGGAAAAACTACTCTTGTACCAACACCTTTGCTCAACGGTTCCTGGAATTCATAAATTCCAATGCCCTAGAGCAACTAATTCATAGTCCCACCAGGGGTATCAATATTCTAGACCTGGTCATTACCAACATGGGGGATCGATGCTCCACACCAGTGGTCACCCCCTCGTTGGTCAGATCAGACCATAAGCTAAACCATCCTTGACCATCCACATCCCACCCCCACCCCCCTTTAAGGAAACCTCCATAAAAAACTTCTCCACAGCCAACTTTATGCTTCTCAAGTTAGAAGTAACAAACTTTATGACACCCATGCAGACGGGAACTGGAAGTTCAACTGCTGAATCCTACACTAAGGTGCTGTAGGAGCACATTCCCTCATGCAAGGACAGAGCCATCCCAAATAGAACCAAGACGCTGTCCTCTACATATAAATAAAAAAAAAAGCCAATCTGGTGGTCCCCCTGCCATAAACAAGCTGTACAACAGAAGGAAGAAACTGTTGCAGAAAACAGGAAGAATTCAGGATTCAAAAAACTCCCTCACCAGCTTCACTACAAAGCTGAGGTCCCTCATAAAATCTTCCAAAGCTAGTTACGAAAACAAAATTGCCAAAGATTCCAAAGACAACCACAAGGCATTCTATAGCTATGTCAAGAATCTAAATGGCAATACTCAGATGTGCTCTGAGCTACAGTGGAATGGCACTAGATACTGATCCCAAGGATATTGCCAATATCCAGCCAGATGGATTCAGTGCCAACTTCAACCCCCCTCTCACCCCCTAAGGGTCCATCTCAATACTGAAAGAATGCCAAATTCTGGTAATCACGACCACTCAGGTAAGAACCACACTCCCCAAAGCCAAAAATACAGCATCTATGGAACCAGACGATATCCCGGGCTGTGTACTGCATGAACTGGCACCTCACCTATGTGTCATGTTTAATCATAGCCTCACCTCATGCTTTGTGTCCACAGAGTGGCGCACAGCTACAATCATCCCACTCTATAAGGGGGGGGATCCACTTTGGATCCCGGGAAATACCATCCCATCCCATCCGTCTGACGAACCTGGTCTGAAAGGCCATGGAACATATTATCATGGAACTTATAAACAAAGACATTGGCAACCTTCAAACACTGGACCCCACCCAGTCTGGGTTCATGAAGGGCTGACCTTGCCTCCTGAACCTGACTGACTTATTCAGATTAGTCTCCAGAGCTGTGGACAAGGGTAAGGTGGTTCACACAGCCTACTTGGACCTCGTCACTATTCCCTACTCTGGGATCATAGACAAACTTAGTAAGCTGGTCATTGATCCCTACGTCACTCAATGGGTTGCAAACTGGCTTACTGACAGAACACACACTGTAAAAGTAGCAGACTCCAAATACAGCTCCAGACAAGTGGAAAGAGTGGTGTACCGCAGGGTTCTGTCCTGGGGCCACTCTTGTTTGGCATCTACTTCTCTGAAGTACAGGCCAACACTAACGGACTCTGCCTTACAAAGTTTGCAGATGACTGCAAGTTGGGAGCCATTACTGAATCCCCAAATGATGTGGATATACTACAAAAGGGCCTTACCGAAACAGATGCCTGGTGCTAGAGCCATGTGCTCAAGCTAATTGCCAAAAAATGTATAGTTGTCCCCTTTGGGAAAAACCATGTACCTGTGAACTACCACACAGGTGCAGTACGCTAAAAACCGAAACTGTGATAAGAGACCTAAGGACACAGGTGGACAGTGGACTCACCTTTAAGAACCACATAGCCACAACAGTTAGAAAGTCCTTCTATGTGGCACACCTCAAAACTAAGGGCTCTTCATCCAGAAAAAGAGCATGTCATTGCCCCTCTGTACTCATCCCTCATTAGACCCATTAAAGAATACAAAGCCCCATTTGGTATGTACCGCAAGACATCTGCAACTAGAAAGGCCGCAGAAATACCTCACAAAAAGAATCACAAGCCTAAAGCAGATGCCTTATGCAGACCATCTAAAGAAACTCCAGCTATACTCTGTTGCACATCGCCTACTCAGAGGCGATCTCTGCCTAACAAAAAAGGCCATGTCAAACCCAGAGTTGTTGGACATGCTACACTTAAAGAAATCCCAATCCCTCCGAGCAACATGCTCCAGGGATCTCAACCTTGTCATCACGATGAATACAACATGCTGGAGGGATAGGTGCCTGGACCCAGAGACTCCCCCGTACTCTGGAATAGGCTGCCCATACATGTCAGGCAGAGCGCCTCAATGGCCCTCTTCAAGAGGAACCTTGACGATTGGATGGGAGATAGGAAATTCACCCCAGGGATCACATCAGTAGCCCTGCTAGACAGGGGGTCCAGGACAATAGCCAGGGAATTGTTATGACTAGACTTGTACAGGCCCTAGTACCCATAGCCTAGTACCCATCTATAAACCTATGAGGCAAGATACTAATTTTATTGACCTTTTATGAGAGTAAAGGAGATAAGCTTCCAATGGCATATAATGAGGCAGATACTAGCAGGAAAGGAATTAAAAGTACGAAAGGGGGAAATTATACCTATAAAAATCATTGAGAGAAGAGACAGAGAAAATTAATTTTGGAACAGTTAATAGTCACAAAGTCTGGCATTCAGCAGAAAGATAAGTTAAAGGAAAACTCCACCTTAGAACTCAAAAAAGCATATTTTTTTCATTGTACCTTTGTTTTTGAGCCATTTTTATGCCTCAAAATCACTCCAAATGCTTCTTTTACAATTTTAATGTGTTTCTTTCAAAATGGTGGATGATGGGGCCTGCCTTGGTAATGTGATCTTATTTGGTAATCTCCAAGTGAAGTACCTCGCAGGATGCGCAGTAGCAAAACCTGCCCCGAACACGCCTCCTGGCCAAGCGCACACGAATATGTATTTGTTCCTTGGAGATATGCCTAAAAAGTGTTCCTGCTGCCAACATTCGATTGAGGCCTATGTCCGTGGGACAGTCAGACCCTAAACCCTTTGTCTGATTGCTAGGTTTTAGTTTGTTTATTATGTTTTTTACCCAGGTGACTTAAATATTGAAACACCAAATACAATGCGATTAAACCCATTATTTCCGCGTTCAGCTGGTCCCACTTTTGACTGTTGTTAAAGCAGCAACACAGTATTACAGTAAGGGGCTTAAAATCGCTATGATGGTTGCACTTTTGTCAGTTTAATTTTTATAAAGAAATGTATAGTTTACATGTTCAAATATGTGCGGGGGGTGATTAGCAGCGGGAAACCAATCCACTGCAGGTAAAGATCTTAATGTCAAGAATAGTGTGCTTTTTGTCTGTATGTGCATTTTGACATCAGTATGCAACCCGGCATGTGTGACATCAGACTGGTTGGTTAGAAGGCTATAAACATAAAGTGTCATTAATAGTTAGGTACCGCCCGTCAATCACTTCCGGTACTCCTGTATGTTCGTGCACTTGTTCTGCTGAAGTAAGGAAACGTGCAAATCAGGATGACAGATTGACTTGTATAGGGAGGGTTTTGTCCGCTCAGTTTAAGTTGATATTGCCACTGTATGAACGTAGTGGTATATATTGAGGGTTTTGTCCGCTCACTTTCAGTTGATATTGCCAGTGTACCTGTAATACACATTTGATTGTAAATAAACGCACACAGTACAGCATAACGGCAATTTCTTTTCACTTTATTCTTGATAAACACAGCAGAAGTAAAAAGGGTAATCTCCAACTGAAGTACCTCGCAGGATGCGCAGTAGCACTAATTTACTTTTCGAATGTGCTGAAGAGTGTTTTGGTACAACTTCATACAGTCATCAGCAAACATAACGACTGTTGTTCATTCATCAAAGAGTCTAAGCTGTTACACTTAGCAGATTATTAGGTATTCTGTTTCAGCAGCTCTGTGGCCAGCTGAGACAGTGCAGGGGGAAGGGAATACCTCTAACTGGTGTTTTTGCAAAGTGAGAAGTTAGGAGACAGTATACCACCTCTCAGCCCTCTACTCATAAGGGAGCCATATAGGGGCTAAATGGTTGTACTGAAAAAACATTACTTCTAGCACTTTACCTAAATGTTGTCAGTCAACAGAATTAAAGCCTTATGAAAGTCCACTAGTACTGCTGGTTCTGGAACATTATGGGTATAGTGGTCTGTGCTCCTCTGATCAAGTACAAACCCTGCCTATAACTGTGCCTTTCACTGAGAGTATGTGATGCGCTACTTTGATGCATTCGCGGGCACCTGCCACCTGCCAATCATGTCAGCAATGCCCACTCCCCGCCCAAAGCTGCGCGGAACCGCCCGCGAGGTACTTCTCTTGGAGATTACCTCTTATTTTATCGATTTCCTTCCTTCTTCACAGAATACATTTCAAGTCCTCTTTATATGACTCATGCCAGACATAAGGGAGTGGTGTTATTTTCTCAAGCCATTAAAATATAATGGCAGGACTGTGAAGCACTGTCATCTAAACACACCTTCTGTAAAAGAGCTGCTTCTCCGTTTACCTGACTGAGCCTCATTTATCTGTCTGCCAGAGCTTGTTCTATGCTATAATTAGAAGTTATGTACTTACCATAATGTTCCATCTGAGTAGGTGGATTCATTTGTCTGCAACCTGTGGGTATGGATCCGATATCGGATCCGAACCGGCATGGTTTATCCAGCTATGGATCCGAGCTCCTAGCTCCTCCCCTCTCCCATAATGCCCTGCTCTCCCTACATGACCTCAGATCGAGTTTGCCCTGCACCAACTACCCTAACCAAAGGGTAACACACCCTATGCAGGAAACTGACAAGGCCAGGGGGATAGGAGGTTGCAGACAAATGAATCCACCTACTAAGATGGAACGTTATGGTAAGTACATAACTTCTAAATCTGAAGTAGGAGAATTCATTTGTCAGCAACCTGTGGGACAGAGTCCCCAGCTACCTGAATCTTGGATGGCCATCATGGAAGGATATTCCAGAGCACCGCGGAGCCAAAGGATGCTCTACCTCTAGAAGTGACGTCCAGCTTGTAATGAGTAATAAAGGTATGAGATGAAGCCCAAGTGGCTGCTGAACAAATGTCATCCAGAGGAACCCCAGACTTAAAGGCCGCTGAAGCAGAGACAGACCGGGTCGAATGAGCATGGACTCCCTCCGGTGTGGGCCTCCCAGAGGCTTGGTACGCCAACAGAATACACTGAGAAATCCAACGTGACAAAGAAACTTTGGAAATTGGTTTACCCAGATTGAATTTGGCAAAAGAAATGAACAACTGGTCTGATTGCCTATGACCAGCTGTCCTGTGAAGGTAAAAACGAAGCTGCCTGTGAACATCCAAGGAATGCAGCTTGTATTCGCCTTTGTTTTGATACTTAGGGAAGAAAACAGGGAGGTTGATGGACTGATTAATGTTAGCTTCCGAAGCTACTTTAGGAAGAAAGGAGGGATTGATCCTGAGGTACACCCGGTCCGGATGAAAAATCAAATAAGGCGGTTTCATGGACAGGGCCTGAAGCTCTGAAACTCTCTTATCCATAGTAATGGCTACCAAAAAAGCAGTCTTAAAGGACAAGTATTTAAGATCGACTGTGGCCGCAGGTTCGAAGGGGGGAGCGGTCAAGGCCTGAAGTACCAAGGAAAGATCCCACGGGGGAACCGTTTCTTTGACAGGATTTCTGAGCAAAAAGGTGCCTTTTAGGAAGGTTTTGCATAACTTAGCCGACATAAGAGACCCTGAATCATGTCCAACATGGTAATGAGATATGGCCGCCAGCTGAACTTTGACCGTGGAACTACTGGCGCCATCATTAAATAGAGTAGTAAGGAAATCTAGAACCAAAGGAAGGGGAACCGTGAAAGGATCTAGGCCTTGCCGCTCTGCCCAAATGGAGAAACGCTTCCATTTACTGCGGTAAATTTTTCTGGTAGAGGGCTTGTGGGCCGCTACCAGAATGGCCTTGACTGGGGACGAGATACCGGGAGTCCTGATTAGGAGTGGAACTGGAGCAGCCAAGCAGTCAACTTCAGGTTGTTCAGGTTCGGAGTCGGCAGGTTCGACGGGTGTGATATCAGATCCGGAATGGGATCCAGAATCCAAGGTGGATTCACTGAATGAGACCTTAGGTAAGGGAACCACATCTGTCGAGGCCAGAACGGGGCAATGAGGATCATTCTGCACCCCAACCGAGAGGCTTTCTGAAGTACTTGTAGCATCAGAGGTAGAGGGGGGTATGCGTAAAGAAGACCGGGAGGCCAAGCATGCACCAGAGCATCTCTCGGAGAATCCCCTGGAAGGGGGGATTAGAGCGAAAAAACTGTTGCACTTGGCGTTTAAAGAAGAAGCAAAGAGATCCCAACAGGGAGTCCCCCACTGTGCGAAGATACGTTTCACTACTTGAGAATTGAGAGACCACTCGTACGGGGAGAGAATGGTGCGACTGAGCTTGTCCGCTAGGATGTTGGTCTGACCCGGAATACGCATTGCGATGAGAAAGCGGTTGGTGGAGCTCGCCCATTCCCACACTCTCATGGCTTCTCGACATAAGGGGTAAGACCTGGTTCCCCCCTGTTTGTTGATGTACCAGACCACCGACATGTTGTCTGATTGAATCGCAATTGTTCCTAGGGGAAGGAGGGCGTGAAGTGCTTGCAACGCCAAGAGCACCGCCCTCATTTCCAGAACACCGATATGCAGGGAGGTCTCTGAATCGCTCCACGTGCCTTGGACCATCCGGCCCGCAAGATGCCCCCCCCCCACCCGAGGCGGGAAGCGTCCGTGGTCACCGTGGCGAGAGGGGGAGATGCACAAAAGGGGCGGCCCCTGTGGAGGTCCGGAGAATGGAGCCACCACAAGAGAGACCGTTTGCAAGCCTTGCTGATCGCAATGGGATGATACAGGGGGAGGGAGAGAAATGACCATTGCACCTGAAGTGTCCACTGAAGCACCCGCATGTTGAAGCGGGCATGCAGAAGAAGAGTAATCGCTGCCGCCATAGACCCTAGCGCCCTCAGGACCAATTCCGCAGGTGCTGCGCTGGAGTGAAGGATGGCCCGCACCTGGAGTCGCAGATTCCGAACCCTGTCGGTTGTGAGAAAGGCTCTTAAACTTCTCGTGTCTAACCTGGCTCCTATAAATTCTATTGTTTGAGTAGGGACCAGGTTGGACTTCTCTATGTTTACCGTGATGCCTAGCTTGGGAGCTAGACGAAGGAAGGAGTCTCTTGCCAAAGAGAGTAGATGCCTTGTTGGGGCGGTGAGAAGCCAGTCGTCTAGGTACGGAAAGACCTGCACCCTCTGAAGCCTCAGGTGGGCCGCAACCACTGCTAAACACTTTGGTGAACACCCTGGGGACTGTGGTGAGACCAAAGGGAAGGACCCTGAACTGGTAGTGACTGGCTCCCAGCCGGAAGCGAAGAAACCTCCTGGATCGTCTGTCCATCCGAATGTGGTAGTACGCATCCTTGAGGTCTATAGAGCACATCCAGTGATTCTCCCCTAGAAGGGGGAGGATGGACTGCAAAGTGACCATCCAGAACTTCTCTTTGGGAACTGACAGGTTCAACAGGGAACTGACAGGTTCAACAGGGACAGGTCTAGAATGGGTCTTAGGTCCCCAGTCTTTTTTGGCACTAAAAAGAACCTGGAGTAGAACCTGATCCGATCTGGTCTGGGGGGACGGGCTGGATGGCTCTTTTTCTCAGCAGATGGCCAATTTCTGCTGAAGCGGCCTCCCTCTGATTGGGTGGAACATCGGGAAGGATTTTTAACTTTGGGACATGAAGAAAGGGGATCTTGTAACCTCTGGATATAATCCGGAGTACCCAGCGGTCCGATGTAATGGACTCCCATGCCGCTAGGTGCTCCGAGAAACGTCCCCTGACTGCCTCCAGAGTGGAGCAGTCGGGTAACCCCTCAGGGTTGCTGCATGGGCCGTTCAGAGAAAGGTTCCCTAGACCCAAAGTTCCTGGGAGCCCCTCTGCCCCTAGGGCGGCATCCTCCCTGTCCTCCTCTGCCACGGAAGGACTGGTTGTCCGGAGCGGGTTGGGAATGCTGCGACTTCCGGAACCACATCTTCTTCTGGCCCTTTTGGTTCCTAGAGTAGGACCTCTGGGACACAGAGAAGCGGACTCCGACGGCAGACAGCATCTTCCCGTCCTTCTCGCTCTGAACCAAGGTATCGCGAACCGTCTTGCCAAAAAGGGCAGAACCGTCAAAGGGGGTGCTCGCGAATGACGCCTTGAAGGGCTCCGTAAAATTGCAGTGGCGGAGCCAGGCCTGCTGTCTTGTGACTAGGCCCGCTCCCGCAGCTCTAGCGGCTCCCTCGTAGCGTGGGAAAGTAACCGCATAGAGGTGTTGGTCACAGAACGAAGAGTGGCCATACGGGTGGAGTGCAAAAGTTTGTTCTCCTCCGATATGGACTATGGGGGGGATGCAGCTTATTCCTTGATAAGATCGCGCTGCATCCTAATGACGTGTGCCAAATAGTTGAGCGCCCTCACTGAGAAGGTCGCTGAACTAAAGATTCACTTCCCCAAACGGTCCATCATCCGAGACTCCTTGCTCGGGGAATGGACTGAGGGACTCTCCTGGGAGAGTTCCCTCTTAGTGGCTGCTGCCGACAACATGGCATCTACCAGGGGTCCCTTGCTCCAGTGGGCACGGTCAGCAGGGGGGCTAAGGATCCTGTCGGGCCTCTTAGGGATTGGCTCCACGGTGTCCGGGTCCCACCATGCCCTGGTGGTAATAAGGTCCACCAGGGGGTCGGCGGGGGGGGGGGGGGACACCCAAGAGGTAGACGGGCCTGCTTCAAATGCCTCCAAGAACACTGACTCGTCCGAGGAAGACTTTGGGGCAGACCACCCACCACTAATCCGTAACATTTCCATGATGTCTCCGAAGGAGACATCCTCAGGGGGTGATCTTGGGGAGCCTTCCCCTTCCTCCAAGTCAGTGTCTTCGGTCAAAGACTCGGGGGAGTCTATGTGCCTCCTCTTACACGAATGCTTGCGAGGTGCTTCCTCGGGGGGGGGGCTGTCCGAGGAGCCCTCACCAGCAATGTGCAGAACCATAGGAACTGCTTGGGGCAGTGAAGCGGGCTGTCCCAGTGGCGGGGTGATGGAAGCCTGGCCCAGAGCAGACTGAGTGCGGGACGGAGCCGAAGCAAGGGCCGGGGGTCCGGATGCCCTCAACAGAGCCCTCTCCACTACATCAAAAGCCGAGGGGGAGCCAGCCTCGACAATAGGACCCGAAAGTCGGCTCCCCCTCGGATCCGATGAGCGGATCGGAGACGGTGCCGAGCCCCTCGGATCCGAGGGACCAGTGTGCTCCAAACCCGGGTAGCGGGTCGGAGAAGGAGCAATGGGCTTAAAACAAGGGGGTTGAGCCCCCCCCACAGAGGGGGGGGAGGCAGGAGCACTCCCATCTGTATCCGGGCCTGGATGAACCTTCGCATCATCCGGTCCAGATCAGCATCGGAGAGGCTGTAAGTAGACCTCGACGAGGCTACCGAGGTAGGCCTTGAGTGCTGCCCCGAT
>NC_056750.1:390128258-390160758 GCF_019279795.1 Protopterus annectens
ACTGTTTCAGCAAAGGGTGAGAAAAGATCAGTGGCTCTGTGTTGTAATGAGCAGAGATGGCAGAAGCATGGATTTTTATTGATGAAAAAGATAGGCCTTTGTCAAGCATCTCAGTCAAGTATTGTAAAATCTGAGGAATATTTGGCTTTGCTGTGTCAGTTCCTTGTGCTTGGTTCCAAGCACAGAATCTCTTTCATTTATCAACATAAGATTTTCGAGTACTAGGCCTTCTGGCTTCCAAAATGACATCCATCACAGATTTACTGAGAGGTGTTGTTTGAATAACTACATGATCAGCCATGCTGCCAGGTTCAGTGTTTGGAGTTGATTATGTAGGATTTGATTGTTTTGCGGAGACAGTAAATGAGGTATTTGAGGCAAGTACCAAGCTAGGAGTCGAGACATGTTCCTTAGGTTTGGATACCAGTGTTGGCGAGGCCAGTCCAGGGCAATTAGAATCATTTTTGTTTTTTCTTGTCTGACCTTTAGTAGGACCTTGAGAAGAAGAGGCAGAGGAGGAAAGGCGTAAACGGATTGTTTTTTCCAACTGAAGGATAGGGCATCCACTTTCCATGCTTGTCTGTGATAAGTCCTTGTGCATAATTTGTTCAGTTGATAATTCCGAGGAGAGGCAAATAGATCTATGTCCAGGCTCCCCCATTTCTTTGTTATCATGCTGAAGACTTGTGGATCCAGTTTCCACTCGTGAGGGTCCATAAAGTTTCTGCTGAAATAGTCTGCCAGAGTATTTTGTTTTCCTGGCAGGAACTGAGCTTGAAGATGTACTTAGTAAGTCAAGGCTGTGTCCCACAATGCCATGGCTAGTCTGCAAAGGGGGTATGAGTGTGTGCCCCCCTACCTGTTTATGTACCACATAACCGTGGTGTTGTCCGTCTTTAATCAGTAGTTGTTCTGGATGAAGTAAGTCCTTGAAAGCTGTCAGGGCATTCTGAACAGCTAACATCTCTTTCTGGTCGATATGCAGATGCATTTGTTTTGGGGTCCATATGCCCTAAATGCATCTTCCCGCCAGGTAGCCCTCCATGCATAGTCTGTTGCATCTGTAGTTAAGGTTTGGCTGGCATGGAGTAGAGTGAAAGACTGTCCCATGTTCTGGCGACATGTCTGCCCACCCAAGAAACTCCTGTTATAGGCAGGGAATGAGAGGAATCATTGTTTCCAGACTGTGACAATGCTGACTCCATAAACGTTTTAGGTACCACTGTAGTTTCCTCATATGCAGTCTTGCATATGGAATCAGTAGAATGCAGGATGTCATGAACCCCAAAGCCTGCAGAATTTGTCTTGCAGATAACTGGGTTTTTGTTGCCATCTGTTTGAAGTAAATAGTCAGTTGCCTTTGTTTGTCTGGCGTGAGGAAAGCCATCTGGGCAGTTGTATTCAAGCTTGCACCCAGGAATGTTATCTTTTGAGAGGGTACCAGTTGTGATTTCTTTTCATTTACTGTGTACCCTAGGCATGTTAGAAGTCTTTTCACAAACGCCAGATGCTGATGAAGAAAGTCCTTGTTTTCTGCTTGAATGAGACAGTCGTCCAAGTAAGGATAGATTTGTATACTTCTTTGTCTACAAAATGCAATTACTGGTGCCAGGCACTTTGTAAAGACCCTGGGTGCAGTAGATAAGCCAAAGGGCAGTGCAGAGAACTGGTAATGCATGAAGCCAACCTTGAAACAGAGGTATCTTCTGCATGATTCCTTTTTTGGGATATGCAGGTATGCCTCTTTTAAGTCTAAAGTCACTAGCAAAGCGTTCTTGCCCAACATGGGCAGAAGCCGCTGCAAAGTTATAGCATTTTGAATTTTGGAATGCCCAGGAATATGTTCAAAATTGATAAATCCAGTACTGGGTGCCAGGCCTTGTCTTTTCTGGGTACCAAGAACAGTCGAGTAAAATCCTTGTCCTTTTTCCTGTTCTGGCACTGGCTGAATAGCCCCCATATCCATGAGGGACATAACTTGCTTCTGTGTCTCTGCCCACTGATTCTTTTGGCAGATCTGGCCAACCATTTGGAATTGGCAGAGTGTGGAAATGAAATCTGTATCCCTGGGATACTATGTTTAATACCCACTTGACCTGGGTTATTAACTGCCAATTTTGGGCATAAAGTGCTAATTTTCCCCCTAAAAGAGCTGCCAGAAGATAAGTGCTTGGTGATGGCAGAGGGAAGTCATTGAGACTGTTTACTGTAGGATTGCGCTTTGTTTCCTCCAGATTTGGAGGAAGAGGCACCCCCCATTGCTTTGACCTGCAAGAATCCTGTCACTGGTATCTGGAGCCTTTAGGGCACCTGGATTTGCCTTGTGGGGTTCTGTCGGACACAGGAAAGGACCAATTTTTTGTAGGCCAGTGTCTACTGAATCTTGGTGGCTGCACTTGTAAAACGTCTTTTACAGTTTGCACAGACTTAGCTAGTCTTCCATCTTCTTTAAAATATCTTCTGCCTTAATACCAAACAGAGTATCATGCTGTAAAGGTGCATCCAGCAATTTAGCCTTAACATGATCAGGCAAATTTTGCTCTTTTAGCCAGGCATGCCTTCTAATCACAGATCCAGTAACTGCGGTCCTGCAAAAGGCTTCTAAGGAATCAAAACCACATTGCAAAGTATGCTTTCCAACTTGTTCTGCTGCATGCAATAATTCCTGCAATTCTTTATTTTCTACACATTCAGAAATCAACATAATTTTCTGTTTCAGTATTCCCATAACATGCTGTTGATACTTAAGCATATGAAACTAGCAGTTTAAGGCCCTAATTGCCAAGGTTGTAGATGTATAAACCTTCTTTCCCCATCTATCCAGTGCCCTGGAATCTCTATCAGAAGGGGTAGGATTTTTAGCTGTTGAGGCCTTTACACCCTTGGGACCATGTGAGATAGTTTCAGGGTCAGCAGCAGGGTTTTTAAATAAAAATATGTGTGAGTTAAGAACCCTGTAATATCTGACTGGCTTGCTAGGAGCCGGAGGCAAGGAGTATGGAGTCAAGCTTGACTCGGAAAACACATCATCAACAATGTCCAAGACAGGAAGTATGGCTAAAAGCTTATGCTGAGGGAGAAGAAGGAAATCCCTAAGCCTCTTTTTTGATTTTGTGAAATCTTGACTCTCCCAATGAAAATGCTCCCTCAAAGTATGCAAAGTTTCTCCAAAGGAATAATCTTCAGGAGGAGATGCAGATGGGATGGATTCCTCTGTATCAGAATCTTCATAGGGTGGTATAGAAAATTCCTTATCAGAAGAGGAATCAGAAGAAATAGAAACCTGATCTGAAGATTCATAATCAGTGTCTTGCCTAGGCCTCTTATCAGGAAGGGGTTAGGAACCCCTGATCAAGGTAATTAGGTCTTCAGCCATTTTGATCATCTGTTTTTTGGGCATAGAGGCCTGAGCACGTGGCTCATGCGTCGTTTTTTTAGCTTTAGAAATTGCTTTTGTCTTTGATTTTGAAGCTGGCGTTGGCTTTATATAGAAATGCTGAGGCCTGAAGACACCCTCAGAAGCCGGTGCCTGCTCAGTGACTCCGGACCCATCCAAGGGAGAGATATCCGTGGGTACAATACTTCGAGAATCTTGCGGCGTGCTGAACTCCACATGGGTCTTGGTAGAGGCCTGCGAATCGAAAGTAGCGGGTACCAGGGGCTGTGAAAGCGCCTCACTGAGTACCGGCGACTGGCTTAGGAGAAGCTTCGTCATCGGTTTTGGACCTCGACGGTTTGTCCCTGTCCTTTTCTTTGCATTTTTTGTGAACTCCGGTAGTCGGATTGCTATCAGACAACATTTCAGGATAGTTAAATCAGTTTCCAAAATATTCTGAAGCAAAGATATACCGACGCTTAATAGTGCGTTGGTTAAATCTAGCACAAAACCGACAGCTAGGCACGTTATGATCTGGGCCTAGGCAAGGAATACAGTACAAATGGAAATCCTTATGAGGTATTTGCTTCCCACAAGTAATGCAATTATTAACTTTTACTGACATCGGTATGGAGCAAGAAAAAGTTTCCCCAACGGGGTACTTGGCTTTAAGTGAAGACTTCGGTTCTGAAACTCGAATTTGAAAAATTTCAGGAGTTGGCCGACTGGCACTAGCTAACTGCTTCGGGCACCGCACGGCAAGAAAGACTGAAGAAAATGGCGTCAGCTGCCCGTTTTATACCCCTGATGACCTGACGTCATGGAAGAAGAGACAGCAACCGAAGCAGGACCCAAGACTTTGGAATTCAGGCCGACTGAGGGCAACCTGCCAGCAGATTACCCAAATGTAATGACTGCAACAGTGAAACATGAAGAACATTGGGGGAATACAGCCCCAAAATAGGGACACATTTCAAATACTGATCTTATAAACTTAGAAAATTGCTAGAATAAAAGTTTTTGTGTTACCATTAATTTTCTGAAGAATATGAAGTCTAAAATTCAAATGCCTGTCATTATTTATTGACTTTAACAACATTAAGCTCCACAGCTCCGTGCAGACAGCAGCAAGCTAAGCTAAAGCTCCATGCAGACAGCAGCAAGCTAAGCTGAAGCTCCGTGCAGACAGCAGCAAGCAACGCTCCAGATAACACAGGTCTCTCTCCATTAAGCAAAGCTGGTGCATAGCATGCAGACAGCAGCAACTAACACTCCGGATAACACAGATTAAGCAAAGCTGGTACGTAGCAGATTAAGCAAAGCGGGTACGTAGCAGATAACATTAAGCAGTCCATGCAGAAAGCAGCAACTAACGCTCTGGATAAGCCACTCACACAGATCTCTCTCCATTAAGCAAAGCTCCGTGCAGTTTAAGGTACGTAGCAGATAAATACCTTAAACAGCCTCTCCATTAATCAAGGGCAGCCCAAGCAGATGATAAATACTCTGCAACGTTATGGATAAAACCACAGCAACACCATTCAACTGCATTTGTTTCCGTGCTCAAACAGCCAGCCGGAAATGCATGCACGTGAGCTCTTGAGCTCAATTAGACAGGCTGACGGACCTGATGTCATTGTGCATGTGATGACGTCAGCTCAAAAAACGAAAATTTTTTTTTAAATAAATCGGAAATGAAGGGGTGCCACTCTGGAATCATGGCACTCTATTATTTAGACCCCAAAACTGCAAAAACAGTAATTTGGAACACGGTTGAAAGGTATGCTCTTAAGTTATCTTAACACAAACTATTCTAAATAACATTTAAAGCTTAGAATTTCAATACTATGTTGCTGTTTATGTAAATTTGTCAGAAGAGCTGACAGTTGCCTTTAAACCCCAGACTGATCTAATTACTTTGTTTTGCTATGAAAGGGGAGTGTTAAGTTCTCCTCCCCTCTGCAATAAATACAGTGGAAACAATTCCACAGCTTTCTGTCTTTTTTTTATATCAGCTGCTATGTTCCTGACATTAGCAGGATTAATTACCCATCTACGATTGACAACAGTACCTTACAGATTTAGTAAAATAAAAACCAGCAGTATAATAGCAATCCAACGGACTCAGCGTGTAATCCAACAAAGTTTTAATAATCCAGTAAGCGCTTTTGGCCGTGTCACCAGCCTTCTTCAGACATCAAATACAATTGATTAAAACCATTTATATATGCAAACTGACATTGATTATGCAATTATGCATTAATTGAAATAATCAGCTATTGAAACCATCCTGGTTAAAATCTAATTAATATCATATATTACTTATAATTCATGTGTAAAAACCTTAAAATACAAAATATACAAATAAGCTATACATTGTGTGACATGAATGTTATCTATTGTAAACCTTTAGTTTTAAAACACTAGTGAGAGATATTGAGTCATTAAGGCCTGGAAACTGCGTGGCATTTAGAAAAACTTGCCACCAGTATTCTTTGGACTCCAATATTGTTTTCCAGGGACCTTTTCCTAGGAGATGGAATTATCTGTTCCAATATTGTAAATTGAAATGAATGTGTAGGGTTGTGCATTAAATGTCTATATAGTGCATTATTATGTGAGCATTTTCTAATTTCATATAAGTGCTCATATATACGCTGTCGCAACTTACGTTCCGTCTTGCCTATATAATAGGCTTCACAGCATGAACATAAAGCTGCGTAAACCACACCTGCTGTGTTACAATTATATTTGCCTCTTATCTTTATAAATATTCCTCTAATGATTAACTGATCTACTTCTAATATACAAGTACAATAAGCACACATATTACATTTTCTCATGATACCTTTTGTATATTGTGATGTATTAGAACATCTGTTACACCAATCTTTCAAATTATAATCTCTTTTATAAATTACTGATGGTTGAACACCCAAAATGTCAACCAACAGTGTGTCATTCTTTATAAATGTCCAATTTTTGTTCAACAACTTTCTTAACTGACAAGAATCTTGCGTATATGTGGTGATGAATGCTACATTACTCTGTTCACAAACATTATTCTGTGTTTGATTATTAATGTTGCACTTATTATTATTATGAAAATCATTAGATATAGCAACTGTTATTCCATGTACATCATCACCTTGTTCTAGATTACATATATTATTTATTTCAAGTAATGGTTTATAAAAACCTGTGCGTCTTTTAAGCTTAACTTCTTGAAATACACTGTCAATGAACTGTTGTGGATAATCCCTGTTTATAAACATATTCATAATGTAGTGACATTCATCCATAAGATCCCTAAAATCTGAAACCATTCGTGCTGCACGAACCAGCTGGCCTTTTAAGACAGCTTTTTTAACATGTTGTGGATGATTGCTGGTATAGTGCAGATACTTGTTTGAATAGGTTTTTTTCCTATAAATGTTAGCTTTTAATGTATTTTGTATGGTGTTTTTTGATAATACATCCAAATAGGAAATACTATCAGTAGAAACTTCATGGGTGAATTTGAGGAATTCAGTGGAATAATTGATATAATGTATAAATTCATCAATAATTTGTATAGGCCCATGCCAGATGAAAAAAAGATCATCCGAAAATCGGCAATACATATCTACGTACTGCATAAATTCAGACTGAAATAAGTATCTAAACTCCCATGTGGCCATAATAATATTAGCATATAATGTTCCCACTGGGGAGCCCATTGCCACCCCTTTTACTTGCTTGAAATAATGACCATCATGATAAAAATAGTTATTACTTAACACTAATTCCAATAAATGTGTTAAGGTGTTTACATCATCCTGTGGGATGGGCTCTATTTCTGTGAAAAATTCAGTAAACCATGTAACACCCAAATTATGGGGTATACATGTAAATAAATCTTTTACATCTACCGTAATGAATATGATATTATCAAGGTTCCGTAACTGCAACATATTTAACTTTGTTAAAAAATCCCAAGAGTCACGACAAATGTGACGGAGGTTCTTAATGGTATGCTTTAACTGGATGTCAATGTACTTAGCCATAAAATATGTTTTTGAACCACCCGCATCCACTATGGGACGCAAAGGTGGATTTTGTAAATCTTTGTGTAATTTTGGTGCACCGAAAATTATTAGAATTCTCGGATTCTGAACATGCATATAAGGCTTCCCTAGTAATTTGCCCTTGCCACAACATATCTTCTAAATAATAATCAATCCTAGAATTAGAGATATTAATTTCATTTAAATAAGCCTCATCAACATAAGCATCATCATACAATATATGTAATAAAAGCTGATTATAATCCATGACATTCATTACAACGAATCCCCCACCCTTGTTTGGTTGCATAAATCGTAGTTCTCCTTGTAATTTTAATTGCATCAACATTTCATGCTCTTCTTTAGTAAAATTTATATTATTGTGTGTCCCTTTGTTACACTGAAGATAATGTCTGAAATCAAGTTCACAAATATCCTCAAATAACTTGATTTTAGGATGAAGGGGAGTGTTAAACAAACTAGGAATGTGCATTGGATTGTGCCCTGTGCTCTCAGTACCGTGATGTAAAACTGCTAGATTCAGTTTCCTAACATAAAGTTTAAGTTCAGTTACTAAATCGGTCACTCTTGCCTTTCTTTCTGGTATGAAGGTGACACCTTTACTGAAAATATCAGCGTGTTGTACACTGATAACAGCCTGACTATAATTATAAATTTTATAGTTGCCTGCTGAGTTGAAAATCAGTTGAAAGTTGTTACACTGAATTGTCCTCACCTTCACCTTCTATCGGTAACAGTTGCGCGAACCTGTTCTCTGCATCCTCCAAGTGCGTGATGAATTGGTCCTGGTTGTGTAACCCTCCTTGTTTCGGAGTCGCTCCGATCTGCGAAGATTTTCTTCCTCTAAAGGGATTTGATTGTTACTATTATTCCCTTCAATTTGATTCTCCACGCCATCATTTTGCACAGAATGAGATGCTACTTCCGTGTGCGACGCTATTCCATTGGCCACGTGACGGTTTTGGGTAAGCCTGCCCTTTGGAATAGTCTATTTTGTCTCTATGCAGCTTACGAGTTTTCCTATCCGTGACTATTTTACTGTATTTGTCTACTTGTTTAAACACTTCCGGATATTGACACTGACAAGCTGAGAATGCAGTATGTTGTTTAATTTTGACATCAAGTGCCTCTATTTCGGCATTTAGCTCATCCATTCTATAAAAGTGTTATGCTTTACAAGTACATCTAAAAGTTTGCACCCCTGCCGATCAAAAAGTTGTAAAAGTTCTTTATGTAAAGTGCTATTCTCTTTTAAACCAGTTGGATATTTCCAACATCTTAAGCCTTTAGGTATTTGCTGCCTTTTAATACACTCATTGAAATAAGCGTTATCATGTAATAGTCTGCGGTAGTTCCAAACTAAATCATGAAATTCATCAACCATGGTGGAAAAATTGGGAGCTTGTGAATTTTTATCAGATATATTATGCTGTACTTGATTGAGCCATTGATGAAGTTGCACATCCTTAAAATTATGCTCGACATCATCAGTATTAAACATACTTCCTTGTTGTGCCATCTGTTGTTGCCCTGGAGGTAAACTGTCCTCACTATCACCACTGACAATTCTGTTATGTCTAAAACCAGGTAATACAGAACTTTCTCCACTGTTATTACCCGAAAGTTGTTGAATTAGCTGAGTGAGGTTAAAAACAGATTGTTGTAACGTATCAAATTCAGCTCTGGTTACCGCCATTCCCGCGTCTTGCGAAAGTACAGTTTTGTACCTACCATAAATGTAGATGCTCGAGTGTATACCCTGCTGCAGTCATCAGCCTTGGGTTATCCTGTCGTCAGGCGGTCCCACAGTCGGCCTGAATTCCAAAGTCTTGGCCCGGCGTCGGTTGCTGTCACTTCTTCCCTGACGTCAGTGGGCCAGGGGTATATAAGAGGCATCCAACGCCATTTTCTTCAGTTTTTCTTGCCCCAGATGTCAGGTGCCCCCCTAAAAGGTGGCCAGTAGATAGTACCAATAATAAAAGTTTAGCACAAACAAAACATCCCTCCAGCTATAAGCAAATACACCACAAAGGTTGTATCAGATTTTAAGGTATTGAAAGGTTTTAGTTAGGTCAGAGGGGATGGAGGGAGGGTAACCTGGACTGCAGCAGGGTATACACTTGAACATCTACATTTATGGTAGGTACACAACTGTACTATGTTCATCGTGTTACCCTGCTGCAGTCATCACTTTTGGGTAGAATCCCAAAGCTAAGGATGGGAAGTGGAGTCAAACAGGGTTAGAGGAGGCTAGAAGGCCCTGCAAAACTGCAGTGGAGAAGCCAGCTCTAGTCTTAGAGTAAAGTGGTAAGTGATAGTGTTTGGTGAAGGTGTGTACTGAACTCCAAGTTGCAGCTTCCAGAATAGCCTTGGTTGGCACCCCCCCTGAAGAAGGCTGTAGAGTGGGGCCTTATGCCAGCAGGAACTGGTTTTCCATGGTGGGTGTAGCAAAAACGTATGCAATGTCCTATCCATTTGGAAATGGTCTGTTTTGAGATAGCCTTTCCTTGTGATGCTGTAGCATAGGATACAAAAAGCTGGTCAGATTTTCTGAAAACCTTAGTTTTATCCAAGTAGTAACATAGCTGCCTGTGAATGTCCAAGGAATGCAGGAGTCTTTCTCCTTTGTTCTGTGGATTTGGAAAGAAGGTGGGTAAATGGATGGTTTGATTTAGAGCCACACTGGATACCACCTTAGGCATAAAGAAGGGGTTAGTTCGTAGAGAAACTCTTGTCTTGATGAAAAATGAGGAAAGGCTCTACTGCCATTATTGCCTGAAGCTCTGAGACTCTTCTGGCTGAAGTAATTGCTAGCAGCAGGGCAGTCTTCCATGATATAAACTTTAAGTCAGCTGAGAAAGCTGGTTCAAAAGGAGGTAGCGTAAGTTTTTCCAGAACAAAATTGAGGTCCCAAGTTAGTGTTGGTGCTCTCCTGGGAGGCCTAATGTTTTTGGCCCCTCTGAGAAACTGCCTTAGAAGTGGATGTGAAAATAAGGGAGGATCCGTGTTGTAGTGAGCCGAAATAGCGGAGGCGTGGATTTTAATAGATGAAAAAGAAAGCCCTTTGTGTAACATCTCAATTAAATATTGTAGAATCTGAGGTATGTCCGGCTGAAGGGTATTTTGGCCTGTAGCTTGGTTCCAGGCGCAAAACCTTTTCCATTTGTCTGAGTAGGCTTTCCTGGTGCTGGGCCTCCTGGCTTCCAGAATAACATCCATAACAGCTTGTGAAAGAGGAGCTGGCTGGTTACTTAGGTGATTTGCCATGCAGCCAAATTTAAGGTTTTGAGCTGGCTGTGTAGAATCTGACTGTCTTGCTGTGTGAGCAGATGACTAATTTGCGGTAAAATCCATGGTGGGCCCTGGACCATATTCCTTAATAGTGGGTACCAGTGCTGGCGTGGCCAGTCTGGGGCAATGAGTATCATTCAGGGTCTCTACATCCTGACTTTCAGCAGCACCTTTGTGAGAAGGGGCAATGGAGGGAAGGCATATACTGTCAGCATTTTCCAACTGAATGAGAGCGCTTCCACTTTCCAAGCTTGATGGTGAAATGTCCTTGTACAAAATTTTGTTAGCTGATAGTTTTGGGGCCTGGCAAACAGGTCTATGTCTGGGTGCCCCCATTTTTGAGTTATCATTGCAAATACTTGTGGATCCAGTTTCCACTCGTGGGGATCCATGACGTTTCTGCTTAGGTCGTCTGCCAATGTGTTCTTTTTTCCTGGAATTGAGCTTGTAATTGAACTTGGTAAGCCAGTGCTGTGTTCCACAAGGTCATTGCTTGCCTGCATAGAGGGTAGGAGTGTGTACCCCCTTGTTTGTTTAGGTACCACATTACTGTAGTGTTGTCTGTCCTTATTGTAAGCTGTCCTGGATGTAACAGGTCCTTGAAGGCTGTCAGGGCATTCTGTACAGCTAGCATTTCTTTTTGACCGATGTGCAGATTCCTTTGATCTGCAGTCTATATGCCTTGAACACACCGTCCTGCCATGTGTGCCCCCCAGGCATAGTCCGATGCATCTGTTGTCATAGTTTGCCTGGCTGGGGGTAAGGTGAAAGGCTGACCCTTGTTGAGGTGACATGCCTGTGACCACCATAGGATCGCCTGTTGAAGGCAGGGAATGAGAGGTATCATTGTTTCCAAGCTGTGGCTGTGTTGAGTCCATACGCTTTTTAGGTACCATTGTAATTTCCTCATATGCAGTTTTGCAAATGGTATTAGTAGTATGCAAGATGCCATGACGCCCAAGGCCTGCAGAATTTTTCTTGCATTGAGTTGGGTCTTTGTTGCCACTGTTTTGAAGTATTGAGTTAGTTGTAGTTGTTTGTCTGGCGGCAGATTAGCCATCTGGACCGTTGTATTCAAGCTGGCACCCAGGAATGCCATATTTTGTGAGGGCAATAGTTTTGATTTCTTTTCGTTTACTGTGTACCCTAGGAAACTTAGAAGATGTTTTACAAAAGCCAGATGTTGTAAGAGAATGTCCTTGCTTTCTGCTTGGATGAGGCAGTCATCCAGGTATGGGTATATTCAAATTCCTCTTTGTCTGCAGTATGCAATTACTGGCGCCAGGCATTTTGTGAAGACCCTGGGCGCAGTAGATAAGCCAAAGGGCAGTGCAGAGAATTGGTAAAGGGTTGAACCTGCAATGAAACGGAGGTATCTTCTGCAATTTTGTCTGATAGGGACATGCAGGTATGCCTCCTTGAGGTCCAATGTTACTAGCCAAGCTTTCTTGCCCCAACATGGGAAGAAGCTGCTGTAGTGTTAGCATCTTGAATTTGGGTACTTGCAAGAAGGTGTTTAGAATTGAAAGGTCCAGAATGGGTCTCCAAGCATTGTCCTTTCTGGGGACTATAAAGAGCCTTGAGTAAAATCCTTGGCCTTGCTCCTGTGTAGGTACCAGTTGAATGGCTCTCATGTCCATGAGAGCTGTAATTTGTTTTTGTGCCTCTGCCCATTGATTTTGTGGCAGGTTTGGCATTCCTTTTATCCTTGGCAAGGTGTGGAAATGGAATCTGTATCCTTGTGAGATAATGTCTAGGACCCATTTGTCCTTTGTGACTATGCACCAGTTGTCTGCAAAAAGTGCTAATTTTCCTCCCAAGGGAGCTGCCAAGAGAGTTTTGCTTGGCAGTTTGAGGTTTAAGTCATTGTGTTTGCCTTCTAGTAGTTTGGGACCTGTCTTCTCCTCCCTTCTGTGTTGCAGTGCCCCATTGTCTGCTTTAACCCCAAATAAGACATCCTGATGTAAGGGTGCATCTAGTAACTTTGCTTTAACATGATCAGGCAGAGTTTGTTCCTTTAACCAAGCATGCCTACGTATAACAGACCCAGTAACAGCTGCTCTACAGGAAGCTTCCAAGGAATTAAATGTTTGCCCACCTGTTCAGCTGTATGCAACAGATCCTGCATTTCCTTGAATTCAGACTGTTGAGGGTGCATGCTCATCTTTTGTTTTATTTGAGACATTAGGAATTGCTGGTATTTAAGCATGTGAAATTGACAATTTAGTGCTCTCATAGCTAGAGTAGCTGAGGTGTAAACCTTCGTCCCCCACCTATCTAGTGTTCTGGACTCCCTTTCAGAGGGTACAGGGTTTTTAGCCATAGAAGCCTTGGCCCCTTTGGGACCCTGGGAGACTGTCTCTGGATCAGCAACAGGGCTTTTGTAAAGGAATTTGTGTGAGTCAGGCAATCTATAGTATCTATCTGGTTTGGCTGGAGCAGGAGGCAGAGAATCTGGATTTTAGACTAGATTCTAAATAATCATCCACAATGTCTAACACTGGGGAGATAGCAAGTGGTCTGTGCTGGGGGAGTAAAAGAAACTCTCGGAGCCTTCTCTTTGAGTCGGAGTAGTCCTGACCTTCCCAGTGGAAATGTTCCCTCATGGTATGTAAGGTTTCCCCAAAGGAATAGTCTTCAGGGGGAGAAGCTGAGGGAATGGAATCTTCAGCATCAGAATCTTCATAAGGGGGAAAGGAGTAATCCTGTTCCTCAGAGGAGCCTGAGGAAATAGACACTTGATCAGAGGAGGCATAATCCTCCTCTTGTCTAGGCCTTTTGTCGGGGGGAACCCCTGATTAAAGAAATCAAATCTTCAGCCATTTTAAGCATCTGTTTCTTAGGCATGCGGCCTTGAACTGGAGACTGAAGTGCAGCCTTTTTTGGTTTTTAGAGGAGTCTTAAGCTTAGCATAAGATTTTATGGTGAGAGTAGTCAGTCTGAAGACACCTTCTGAAACCGAAGGTGTTTCTACAGCACCGGTTTCTCCTTCTGCAATGTCGTCGGTAGGGCCTAAAGAAAATCGCTGCGTCGGCCTAGAACTCTCTGCTACAGAATCCGAAGCGGTCTGGGGTTCCAATTCTGCGGTAGCCAGGGGCTGCGTAGGCGCCTCACTGAAAACCAGAGAACCGGCGACCGGCCCAGCAAAGGCCTCGGAGTCTGGCTTGGATCTAGGCTGCCTGTCTTATCTTTGCATTTTTCTATGCACGCCGGTAGTCGGTTGCTCCGACGGCATAGTGAAATTAAATTTCCTACCAAAGTAGTGTCGTGTGAAATCAAAGCGTCGCTTTATAGATCACTTATTGAACCTAGCACAAAACCGACAACTAGTGACGTTGTGGTCTGTGCCTAGGCAAGGTATACAATAAGAAATAAAGTCCTTATGAGGTATTTGCTTCCCACAAGAAATGCAATTGTTAACTTTTTCTGACATTGGACTGAGGCAAGAAAAAGGTTCCCCAACGGGGTACTTAGCTTTGAAGACTTTGGACTGAAACTCGATTCGAAAATCTCAGGTGTCGGCCGACCGGCACTTGCAAACTGCTTCTGCTTCGGGCACCGCATGGCAAGAAAGACTGAAGAAAATGGTGTCGGATGCCTCTTATATACCCCTGGCGCACTGACGTCAGGGAAGAAGCGACAGCAACCGACACCGGACCAAGACTTTGGAATTCAGGCAGACTGCAGGACCGCCTGACGACAGGATAACCCAAGGGTGATGACTGCAGCAGGGTAACATGAACATCTGCCGGAAGCCGTACAATTCAAATTAAGAACCACAACCACAAACTAGTAAAATAAAAACCAGCAGTACAATAGCAATCCAACGGACTCAACGTGTGATCCAACAAAGTTTTAATAATCCAGTAAGTTCTTTCGGCCGTGTCACCAGCCTTCTCCAGACATCAAATACAACTGATTAAAAACATTTATATATGCAATTATGCATTAATTGAAATAATCAACTATTGAAACCATCCTGGTTAAAACCTAATTAATATCATATATTATTTATAATTCATGTGTAAAAACCTTAAAAATACAAAATATACAAATAAGCTATACATTGTGTGACATGAATGTTATCTATTGTAAACCTTTAGTTTTAAAACACTAGTGAGAGATATTGAGTCTTACAGATTTAACTGTGTCTATATGTCATGCAGGTGGAGACGAATTTCTCTGCAAAGTATGTGAGAAGAAGCTGAGTTTAAAAAGAAAGTAGGTGGGCTTTCCCATCCTTTAAATCCAATGCAAGGAAATAAGTTTTAAAAACTACAAGCAGGTTTCTGGTACATACACAATGCTGGAACCATATTGTAGGTTGAAAAGAAACCCGACGATTGAGTCAAACAGTATGAGAGTGTGGAGTTTTCCTTTACGGTATTAAGATCTTTAGGCAAGAATAAGAGCAGGAAGGGAAAGGGAACTGGCCTCAAACTTGGCAAATTATCTGAAAGAATACAAAGCAAATGAAGCATATAAAACTTTACAAGAGAAGAAAAAAAATCCACTCTGAAAAATGAGATCAGACTGTTAACAGTGAAAAGCAGATCTTTTTTACTTCTAAATATTCCACAAAAGTCAGGAGGTCCAGGAGTTTTGCTTACACATCAAGCAGACTGGGAAAAAATCTTATAAGTGAATATCATCTGCCTGAAGTGTAAAGAGGGAGAAATGGACCGGAGAACATGTTTTCTGGCCACACATGGGGCTGAGAGACCTTCAACAGAAAATTTCTGGAGACTGTTGAACCAACTTTTTAAAAAAAATATAAATTGTATGTCATAAATAAACTTGTATTCAGGTGAACCAAGGTACAAGCACGTAATATTAAGTCTGCTATTGATAGTGGCAGAGAGAAGAAGAAAAAAGAAAAAGGAGATGGAAAACAAGAACACTGACAATATAAAACATAGCTACGACAGGTAGAAATAACAAGAAACTGAACAAAAAAGACAGGAATACAAAAAATGCTTACATTAATTTGTCTCTAGTACACAGAGGTGGGAATGCAGGGATTGAGAATTAAGGAGGAACGTGCCTTAAATGTAAACATAAAATAAGATAGTCTATGGACAAAAGTACAGTTTTGTACCTACCATAAATGTAGATGTTCGAGTGCTAATACAGCTGCAGTCATAACAGATGGGTTCTCCTGCCGTCAGGCGGGTCCTCGGTCGGCCGAATTCCAAAGTCTAGGTCCGGCGTCGGTTGTCGTCGCTTCTTCCCTGACGTCAGTGCGACAGGGGTATAAAAGAACCAGCCAACGGCATTTTCTTTAGTTTTTCTTGCCCCAGATGTCAGGTGCCCCCAGAAAGGAAGGCAATACATAAATTTGTGTAATAAAGCAATGCCATATAATCAAAATACAGTAGTTGCAAGCAAATACACCATAAATGAATACCCCAATCAGGTTGTATGAGGAGGTGTTAGCCAAAAGGCATGTCCCAGGAGGGGAAGGAGGGAGGGAAACCTGGACTGCAGCTGTATTAGCACTCGAACATCTACATTTATGGTAGGTACAAAACTGTACTATGTTCATCGTGCATACAGCTGCAGTCATAACAGATGGGTAGAATCCCAAAGCTAAGAAAGGGGTGGTAGGCACTAGGTGGAACTAGGAAGAGTCAGGATGCCCTGCAAGATTGCAGTGACAAAGCCTGCTCTAGTTTTGGAGTATAATGGTAGATGGTAGTGCTTGGAGAAGGTATGCACAGAACTCCAAGTGGCTGCTTCCAAAATATCTTTGGTAGGAACTCCTCTAAGGAAAGCTGCAGCGGTAGCTGTGGCCCTTGTGGAGTGAGATCTGATGCCTGCAGTTACAGTTTTACCATGAAAAGAGTAACAAAAGCGTATGCAGTGGGCTATCCATTTTGAAATTGTCTGTTTGGAAATTGGTTTCCCCTGAGCTCCTATAGCATAGGACACAAAGAGCTGTTCTGATTTTCTGAAAGGCTTTGTTCTGTCCAAATAATAACGCAGCTGTCTGTGGATGTCCAAGGAATGTAGTAGTCTCTCCCCTTTGTTTTGAGGATTAGGGTAAAAGGTAGGTAAGTGTATAGCCTGACTCAAAGCTACCTTGGATACCACCTTTGGCATAAAGGACGGGTTGGTTCGTAAGGAAACTCTGTCCTGATGGAAGATGATAAAAGGCTGCACAGCCATGAGGGCTTGTAGTTCCGATACCCTACAAGCTGAGGTGATAGCCAGAAGGAAAGCTGTTTTCCAGGACAAATATTGCAAATCTGTTGAGGCAGCTGGCTCAAAAAGGAGGCAAGGTCAGCTTTTCTAGAATGAAATTGAGGTCCCAAGCAGGTATTGGTTGTTTTCTTGGGGGTTTTATATTCTTAGCCCCTCTGAGGAACAGCCTTAAGAGGGGGTAAGAGAATAAAGGTGGATCAGTGTTGTATTTTGCAGAAATGGCTGAGGCATGGATTTTGATGGAGAAGAATGAAAGTCCACTGCTTAGCAGCTCAGCTAGATACTGTAACATTTGAGGTAAATTCAGTTTTCCAGGATTCTGGCCCTTTTTCTCATTCCAGGCACAAAACCGTTTCCATTTTGCGGAGTAAGCTTTTCTAGTAGATGGCCTTCTGGCCTCCAAAATGACATCCTGCACCTCCTTGGAGAGTAGGGTCTGTTGTGATGTTAAGGAATCTTCCATGCGGCCAGATTGAGTGTTTTCAGCTGACTGTGAAGAGTTTTGAAGCTGTGCTGAGTCAGAAGAGGAGGCATTAGAGGTAGGGTCCATGGAGGGAAATGCGTCGGGCTCCTCAGGAGTGGGTACCAGTGCTGTCTTGGCCAGTCTGGAGCAACGAGAATCATCTTTGGTCTGTCTGCTCTGGTGTTTAACAGAACTTTGGGCAGCAGAGGAAGAGGTGGAAAGGCATAAACTGTCATTGTTGTCCAACTGAAAGAGAGAGCGTCCACTCTCCAGGCCTTTGGACGAAAAGTCCTTGAGCAGAATTTTGTCAATTGGTGATTTTTGTGGGAGGCAAAGAGATCTATGTCTGGCCTTCCCCATGCTTGAACTATCTCTGTAAAAACTTGAGGATGCAACTTCCGTTCGTGTGGATCTGTCATATTTCTGCTTAGGTTGTCTGCCAGCGTGTTTTCCTTGCCTGGCAAGTACTGTGCTTGAAGTTCGATTTGTAATTCCAGAGCCATGTTCCAAAGTGACATGGCCAGCCTGCATAGGGGGTATGAATGGGTTCCTCCCTGTTTGTTTATGTACCACATTACTGTGGTGTTGTCTGTCCTTATCAATAGTTGACCTGGATGCAGAAGGTCTTTGAAAGCTATAATAGCATTTATTACTGCTAGCATTTCCTTTTGATTGATGTGAAGGTGCTTTTCTTTTTGGGACCATTTGCCCTGAATGCACCTATCTGTCATGTGCGCCCCCCAGGCGTAGTCCGAGGCGTCTGTTGTGATGACTTGATTTGCTTGAGGCTTGCAGAATGGGAGACCTGTGTTTGTTTGGCGTGCTTGAGCCCACCACAGAAATTCCTTCTGAAGACATGGAATTAGTGGTATTATTGTTTCCAAACTGTGGCTGTGTTGAGACCATAGGTTTTTCAGGTACCATTGAAGTTTCCTCATATGCAGCTTTGCACATGGGATTAGTAGGATGCAAGATGCCATGAATCCCAGAGCCTGCAGGATTTTCCTTGCAGTCATCCTGGTGAAATTTGTTAGTGTTCTGAAGTATTGAGTTAGTTGCCCCTGCTTCTCTGGCGTGAGGTAGGCCATCTGTGTGTTTGTGTCCAAGTTGGCACCCCGAAAAATTATTTTCTAAGAGGGTATTAGCCTTGATTTCTTTCTGTTGACTGTGTATCCCAGAGAATTCAACAACATTATTACAAAAGCCAGATGTTTCAGAAGTATGTGCTTGCTGTCTGCTTGGATCAGGCAGTCGTCCAAATATGGGTATATTTGTATCCCTTGAAGTCTGCAGTAGGCAATTACTGATGCCAGGCATTTTGTGAATACTCTGGGCGCAGTAGATAAGCCAAAGGGCAATGCAGAGAATTGATAATGGGTTGAACCTGCAAGAAATCTGAGGTATCTTCTGCAATTTTGTCTGATTGGGACATGCAGGTATGCCTCCTTGAGGTCCAATGTTACCAGCCAAGACTCCTTGCCCAACATGGGAAGAAGCTGCTGTAATGTGAGCATCTTGAATTTTAGTGCAGTAAAATGTGTTTAGGATGGATAGGTCCAAAATAGGTCTCCAATCTTTTCCCTTCCTTGGTACCAGGAATAGTCTGGAATAAAAACCTTGACCTTGTTCGTGAGTAGGTACCTCTTGAATAGCTTTCATGTCCATGAGATCTGTAATTTGTCTTTGTGCCTCTGCCCTTTGATTGTGTGGCAGGTTTGGCATGCCTCTCATTTTTGGAAGGGTGTGAAAATGGAATCTGTAGCCTCTGTTTATAATGTCCAGGGTCCCCCATTTGTCTTTTGTGACAATATGCCAATCTTTTGAAAATAATGCCAGTTTTCTGCCTAAGGGTGCTGCCATTTGAGCCTTGCTTGGCATGCAAAGGGGAAAGTCAATGGGCTTGCTTTCTGTATGGCTGCGAACTATCCTCACCATGTCTTTGTGTAGGAGCTTCCCATTGTCTGCCTCTAAACGATCCTTGAGATTGCCCTCTGCCCCTCGGGCGCCTGTATCTACCTCTTTGGGGTCTGTCCGTGGCTGGAAAGGACCAATTTTTGGAAGGCCAATTTCTACTGAAACGTGGAGGTTGTACCTGTAGAAAATCTTTCACTGTTTGCATTGATTTAGCCTTTTCCTCCATTTTCTTTAATACCTCCTCAGCTTTAACACCAAATAATACATCCTTTTGTAGAGGGGCATCTAGTAATTTAGCTTTGACATGATCTGGTAAGGTTTGTTCCTTGAGCCAGGCATGTCTACGTATGACTGATCCTGTAACAGCAGCTCTACATGAGGCCTCTAGAGCATCAAAACCACATTGCAAGGTATGTTTACCCACTTGTTCTGCACTATGCATCAAATCCTGCAACTCCTTCAAGTCTGGTTGTTCGGGTTGTGACATTTTACTTCTCAACTGTGATAACAGAAACTGTTGGTACTTTAGCATATGGAACTGGCAGTTTAATGCCCTCATGGTTAAGGTGGCCGAGGTGTATACCTTTTTTCCCCACCTTTCTAAGGATCTGGAATCTCTCTCGGAAGGTAATGGATTTTTAGCAGTGGAGGCCTTGATTCCCTTGGGGCCCTGTGAGATAGTTTCTGGGTCAGCCGCATGGCGTTTGTATAAAAATTGGTGTGAGTCAGGAACCCGGTAGTACCTGTCAGGCTTGACTGGGGCTGGAGGTAAAGAATCCGGGTTAAGGCAGGCCTCCAAGTACACATCATCTAGTATGTCTAAGACAGGAGGTATAGCCAGAGGCCTGTGCTGAGGTAACAAGAGAAAATCCCTAAGCTTTTTCTTGGAATCTGAGTACTCTTGGCCTTCCCAGTGGAAGTGTTCCCTTAAGGTATGCAAGGTTTCCCCAAATGAGTAATCCTCTGGGGGGGAGACAGAGGGAATGGACTACTCTGCATCAGAATCTTCAAAAGGGAAGTAAGAATGTTCCTGTTCATCAGAATGCTCCGAAATAATGGAGGCCTGGTCAGAGGAGGGGGATTCTTCCTCCACTCTGGGCTTTTTGTCCGGGGGGGGGTTGAGAACCCCTGATAAGAGTAATTAAATCCTCAGCCATTTTAAGCATCTGTTTTTTAGGCATGGGGCCTGGAGATGGGCCCTGTGTAGCTTGTCTCTTAGCATGCATGGCTGCTTTAGACTTAGTGAAAGCCTTGATGGAAAAAGAAGAGGAAGGTCTGAAGACACCTTGAGAGGAGGCAGACCTGTCTACATTTTGAGATTCACCACCAAGAGTGGCTTCGGTATCTGTAGTCGGGGTGTGGGCCGAGGAGCCTGCGACCTCGGGCACAGAAGACACCGCCAATGAAGTGTCGTCGGTAGGCAGGGGCTGCGTAGGTGCCTCACTGAGAACCGGACCACCTGTAGTCGGCTTTGGCGTGGTGCTGGTAGAGGCCGCGGACCTCGTGTGTCGGTCCTTATCTTTACGTTTTTTTAGATAAAACTGGAGTCGGAGTATCCAACGACATAATATAGTTAAATTTTTTGCCAAAATAGTGCTGGGCGAACTCCGCCCGACATTTAATGGTGCGTTTTTTGAATGTAGCACAAAAACGACAGACCGAGACGTCATGGTCTGGGCCTAAGCAAGGAATGCAGAGGGAATGAAAATCCTTATGCGGTATTTGCTTCCCACATGAAATACAATTATTAACTTTGTCTGACATCGGTCTGAAGCAAGAAAAGTTTCCCCAACGGGGTACTTAGCTTTCAAGAAGACTTCGGTTGCAAAAGTTTTGTAATTTCAGGAGCTGGCCGACCGGCACTTGCGAACTGCTTCTGCTTCAGGCACCGCACGGCAAGAAAGACTGAAGAAAATGGCGTTGGCTGGTTCTTTTATACCCCTGTCGCACTGACGTCAGGGAAGAAGTGACGGCAATCGACGCTGGACCTAGACTTTGGAATTCGGCCGACCGAGGACCCGCCTGATGGCAGGAGAACCCATCTGTTATGACTGCAGCTGTATGCACGATGAGCATCTATAAAAAATAACAAAAATTCCTGAATAAAGACATTTTAATCAATTAGGGATAACGCTGTATTACTTTAAAGAAAAAAAATTGAAAACATCAAACATTTAAAAAAGTTGCTGCTAAATATGTTTTTAAATAAATACTGATACTGACCATCAAAGGCCATGGTGCCAGTGAGGAAAACTTGGGAATTTTAGGTTTGACAGATGAAAAATGAATAGAACTCTGCACCCCCTAAAATAAGAGGTGGACAAAGAGGCAACACAGTTTCCCAAGCCCTCAGACAGAGTTGCTGCCAGCTCACTATCGTCTACAGCATACATGGCAGAAAAAGAGGGCAATTCCAGGAGTAATAAATTTTAAAAGCAATTTTAAACAACTCCCTCACTAGCAACTGCAGAAGATGAATATGAAAATGTAAAAGAATTATGAAAAAAGCCGCACATCTACAGTCCATCTTCAACAGCTATTTGTTTAATTGGGTCTTTCGGTCTCCCAGGCTGTGACACAGGAACAAGAAATGTCAAAATAATTGGTCTATTCCTACGGTGCTTAAATGCCTTAATTTTCTTAAAGGTAAGAGAAAAAAAGAGCCAAAGTATTTGCGGATAAAGTGCAAAGGATTCGACTATCTACAGGTGGCTCAACAGTAGATTTTTTTTCCCCCAAAAAGATGTAATTTTAAATTACTTACTGCATCTTTTCAGATGCAACCTTGTAAACGTGATACAAACATGACACTAATGAGCTAGATACAAAGCTCAAGTCTGTCCCGGAACAAAGTTCTTCCCACAGGGACACTATCTGAAACAATGTTCCAGTCTGACAAACAAAACACACAATACAGACTCACAAATGAAACAATGTTATGAGATTAAAAATAACCCAAAGGGAGGAATAAAAAAAAAAAAAAAAAAAAAAAAAAAAAAAAAAAAAAAAAAGAGTAAGCATTTACTTATTTTTTTAAAGACTTAACCCGCAGAGCACTAGAGGGAGGGCTTAGGTCCAAAGTAAAGACAGAATTTTTTCAAAAAATGTATTTAAAAAAAGCACCCAGAACACAAGATAATACAAAAGAAGAAAATTAGTGACACGCATTACAAAAGGTAGCCTAGGGCCATTTTGTACTAACCCAGCTAAGGCATGGCAATCTGGAAAGGCTAGACAGTGTAATGCATTACAGGATATGGAGAAGCACTTAGACAACCTGGAAACTTTTACTTGCCAAGTGGTCTTAACAGCTGCTAGCGTTTGTCCTACTACAGAAGCCAGAGCTCCTCTTACAAGATCTATTTTGTTAATTAAGTAAGCCTGAAACTTTTGAACAGATATAGTGCTACACATCTGCAACATTTATATGGGGCTGCTTTCAAGGTAAGCTCATCAAGCTATAAGAATGCAGAATCGTGTGTGAAGTCTGTATGTTCTGGGTTAAACTATATGCCTCCTGCTCTTGATAATTTCAAATTCACCATTTAAAAAATAAAAAATAAATAAAAGGAAGGTTATGTCTGAAGAGAAAGGCTCGACAAAAAGAGCTCTGTGTACACCATGCACACAGACCAACATATGTGGAGGTACTCACAAATAATCTACCTAAACACCAGACACCTCCAAAACACACAATACACAGAATGACACAAAAACAGGTATCTCACCATCAAAGCCCATAAGGCAACGCACATCCACTCCAAAATATCTTAGTCATAGGAGACTCTAGTGAGACAACCGTCCCCCCTTTTACCAAGGTGAACAAGGAGAAAGTCACGGTCAGCTGTCTTTCTGGTGCCAGGACTCGTCAGATCACAGAGGCACTCAAGTCTCTAAATAACAAGTTACGTTATAATTCGGTCATAGTACACATTGGTGTGAACTTGAAATATACCTCCCTGGACTACATGAACAGAAACATGATTGAGCTCTCTGATTGTGTGCCACAGACAAATATGTCTCTAGCTTTGAGCAGCATATTACCCTCACCTAGGATGATACCACAATATAAACTCACCGACTTCAATAATTGGCTTAGTTTCTGGTGTCATTCTAAGAGGGATCCACTTTCTGTCAAGAGTGGGATGACATGATCGATAGACCTCAATGCTTTGCCAGAGATGGTCCTCATTTGTCACCCCCTGGGATTTCGGCTACTAGTAAAAGCCCTCGCTACCCCCATACTGTTTTGTTTTTTTTTTTTTTTTTTTAGACAACAGCACAAGGACAAAATTCCAGATCTAAAACTTTAATCAAAAAACAATGTCAAGGTTAGGCTGCTAAATTCTAGGAGTCTTAGCATGAAACTGCACTCACTGGAAGCAGTCCTCATCTTGGAAGACTGCGACATATGTGCAGTCACCGAGACCTGGTTCAAGGCTGTGGAGAGCACCAGGTTACACCTCCTACCACACGGTCTGAAGGCGTGAAAACTAAAGGAGGTAGTGTATCAATATTCATTAAATATAGGTTTATAGATAGGTACTAGGCTACTGGCCCTAGGGCCTACATAAGCCTAGACAAAAAGGTACCCTGACTTTCGTCACCCAAGAAAATTATTTTCCTGTGCCCCTGTCAAGCAGAGCCACAGAAGTGATCCTCAGGGTGAATTTCCTATTTCCCATCCAATCATCAAGATTTTTCTTGAAGAGTGCTAATGAGGAGCTTTGTTTGATATAGATAGGTAAGTTTGTTCCAGAGTATGGGAAGTCTGTTGGACAGGAATCTATCCCTCCAGCATGTTCTGTTTATTATGGTGACAAGGTTTAGATCCCAAGAGCGTGCAGCTTAGAGGGACTGGGATTTTTTTTAAGTGGAGCATATCCGTCAGCTCTGGGCTTGACATAGCTTTGTATGTTAGGCAGAGATTGCCTCTGAGTAAGATGCGACAGAGTAAGCTGGAGTTTGAGACGGCCTGCATAGGGCATCTGTTTAAGGCCGGTAATCCTCTGTGAGGTATTTCTGTATCCTTTCCAGTTGTTGTAGATGTCTTGTGAGGTACATACCAAAAGGGGCATCATACTGTATAATGGGTCTAATGAGTGACGAGTAGAGGGGAACAATGACTTTTTTTTTTTCCTGGATGAGAAACCTTTTGTGATTAGGTGTGCCATGTACAAGGATATCCTGACTACTATGGCGATGTGATTATCAAAGGAGGGACTACTGTCCACCTGTGTCCCAAGGTCCCTTAAACAACTTTTGGTCTTGAGTAGACTACCACCTATGTGGTAGTTCATGAGTACAGAGTTTTTACCAAAAGGGGTGACAATGCACTTTTTGTCATTGAGCTTGAGGCCATGGCTTTTACACCAGGCATCTGTCTCACGGAGGCCCTTTTGTAGGATGTCCACATCGTTAGGAGTTTCGATTATGGCTCCTAGTTTGCAGTCATCTGCAAACTTCATTAGCCAAAGCCCTTCTGTGTTAGCCTGTACTTCAGAGAAGTAGATACCAAACAGGAGAGGATCTAGAACTGAACCCTGTGCACTCCATTTGTCACTGGCCTGAAGTCAGATTTGGAATCTGCTACTTTCACAGTGTGGGTTCAGTCAGTGAGCCAGTTGGCAACCCATCTTGTGAAATAGGGATTTATACCTAGTTTAGTGAGCTTATCTATAATTCTAGAGTGGGGGATGGTGTTGAATGCCGTGGCGAGATCTAGATAGACTGTGTGAACCACTTTACCCTAATCTACGGCTTTTGTGAGTGCTTTAAAGACATCTATCAGGTTTAGGAGACATGATCGGCCTTTTACAAACTAGAACTGGGTGGGGTCCAGAGTTTGGAGATTACCAATGTCTTTGTTTATAAGTTCCATGATGATACATTCTATGGCCTTGCAGACCAGGCTCGTCAGGCAAATGGGCAGTAGTTCCCAGGGTCCGTGGTGGACCCCCCTTTGTGGAGTGGAATAACCATCGCTGTGCTCCATTCAATGGGCACAAAGCCTGAGTTGAGGCTATGACTGAATATGGTACTTAGTGGGGTGCCAGTTCGTATTGTAGTTCGTGTAGAATGCAGCCTGGGATGTTGTCAGGTCCCATGGATGCTGTGTTCTTGGCTTTGCATCCGTGATTACAGGAACTTTGCATTCTTCCGGTAGAGAGATGGGCCCTTTAGGGGGTGAGAGGGGGGTAAAGTTAACACTGAACCTGCCAGGATGTTGGCAATATCAGTTGGTTCTGTATATTTAGTGCCACTGGGCGGCAACTCTGAGAAGATCTGAGTGTTGCCATTGAGATTCCTGACATAGCTATAGAATGCTTTGTGGTCATCTTTAGAAACAGTAGCGATTTTGTTTTCGTAACTAGCTTTGGAGGATTTTATGGAGGGATCTCAGCTTCTAACTGAGGCTGACCAGGAAGTTCCTCCAATCATGGGATTTTACTCTTTTTGCAGCAGTTTCTTTCTTCTGTTGTAGAGTTTAAGGCGGGGGACTACCAGACTGGCTTCCTTTTTTGGAGGCTAGCATTTTGGTTCTGTTAGGGATAGCATGATCCATGCACTCATGCAAGTGCTTATAAAGTGCATTGGTGTGGGACTCAGCAGTCCTACCTCTACTGTCCGTCTGCATGGGTGTCGTTAATTGTGCGACGTCTGTCTTAAGAAGTGTGAAGTTGGCTTTGGAGAAATCTTTTACGGTGGTTTCCCTAATGGGGGGTGGGGGCGGGATGTGGATGTCTGGGATGATTAGCTTGTGTTCGGATCTGACCAACGAGGAATTGACCTCTGGTGTGGAGCACCAGTCACCCATGTTGGCAATGATATTGCTGCCCCTGGTGGGGGTGTGGATAAGTTGATCCAAGGCGGTGGAATTTATGAATTCCAGAAAATGCTGAGCAAAAGAGTTGGTAGGTGAGCAGTTTTCCCAGTTAATGATGGGGTAGTTGAAATCGTCCATTATTAGGGTGTTAAGTTGTACCCTAACAATTTCCAGTGGATCAAAAAATGAGTGGGAATCCTGGGGCATGGTGGGGGATCTGTAGCAAGCTAAAATTTGGATTGCGGTCTTGCCCAGAGTTAGTTGCACTTGGATAATCTCGGATGCATTATGCTGAGCAACTTGCCTGTAGCTGTGGTTATCCTTAATGAATATGGACACACCTCCACCTTTAGTGTTGGTGGCCGAAAGGTGTGGTATGAATTATAGCCTGGTAATGCAGGGGTGCTCTCTGGAGCCTTGAACCAGATCTCTGTTACTGCACAGATGTGGGTTCTCCATTTTAAGGAGTGCCATGAGTGAGTGTATTCTGAGGTTTAGACTTCTAGCTCTGAGTAGCACTAATCCCAAGTGCGACAGGTGCAGGCCATCTCTGGCAAACCATCGTGGTCTGTTGATCATGTCACCCCAGGCAGACATATACTGGATCCCCTTAGAATGACACCAGAAGCTTAACCAATTGTTAGTTTAGCTTACTTAGTCAATCATTTTGTCCTTGTACTGTGGTATCACTCTGGGTGATGGCAAGATGCTACTCATGACTAGTGTCCTACCTGCCTGGGCTACAAGATCGGAGCGCTCCTCCATGTCTCTTTTCATGTAGTCCAGGGAGGTATGTCTCAGGTCATTCACACCAACATGAACAATGACAGAGTCTTATTTGCACTTGTTGTGGAGTGACCTGAGTGCGTGCGTTATGTGACGGATCCTGGCACCAGACAGGCAGCTGACAGTAACTTTCTCCTTGTTTAGCCTGGTGAGTGGAACATTAATGTGCCTGACTAGAATCACCTATGACTAGAGTGTTGGATATGTTGTTATGCCTTATGGGCTGTGGTTGGGTGGCATACTGAGTCTGCGGGTTGTGTGTCATTTGGGTTGTGTTGGGGGGGGGGTTGGAGGTTGTTGGTGTTTCTGCTTTGGAGGTCTCTGTTGCCTGGGCAGATTTTTATTGAGAGCCTCTCTGAATGCAAGTGTGTGTTTTGTGTTTCTGTGTGTGTGTGTGTTTTGGTGGTGTAGGTTTTGAGGGACTGTGAGGAGTGTGGTGTGGTGCAAGTGTTTACCCTCTCCTCTAGACTGTCTAGTCCAGTCCTGGATGAAGAGAGCTTTGCTTCCAGTTTGGCTATATAAGTGCATCTCTCAACAGGTTGTAGTGTTGGGTAGTACGAGGAGAGGGTTGTCTGTGTACATGAGGCAATTTCTGCACTGCCTTAAGATGCTGTACATGAGGCAATTTCTGCATTGCCTTAAGATGCTGAACATGAGGCAATTTCTGCATTGTCCTAAGATGCCCAGATTCATCAGGTAGACAGGTGAAAACACTGGGAGCCGACCCATAGACATGCCTGGATAGGCGCTTATTTATTAAGTACTAAAAACTGTTTTCCTCTAGACAAGCGAGGAAAGTCGAGTGCGGTAGTAATTTGTAGCTTATTTAGTGCTTACAATGAGTTCTGAACAAGTGCTGAGCTCAAAAGAAACAGATTTAAGTGCTAAAACTAAAAACAATGGCTAGTTCTAATGGAAAATTTAAAGAACAGACTTTATGGCGTCGGGAATATTTTAACCCTAGCTAAGGGGTGATGCATAAAGTGCATTTTTTAAAAATATAAACGTAGCAAATGAGCAAACTGATTTAAACCAATTAACCAATAAGAAGCTAAAAACTGAGTCCCGTTCCAGCAGTCTTCGATCAGACAAGTTCTAACTGCACACTCCTGCCCTAGGGTGCAGGGGAACCTTCTCCAGAAAAATATGGCCTGGATTAGTGCTCAACTTATACAAACAAAGCTAATCTAGTCTTGTGCTACAGCAAACAAGGCGTACCAATTTCAGAAAGAAACTGTTCAAATAAGCAGGCACAATAAGCCTTTAACCAGAAACTCCCAGCTCAGAAGGGCAGAATCTACTCTCTCCTCCCACAAGAGTGCAGACCACACCTTCTTAATGTAAAATAACTGGCCCTAAGCCAAAGTGCTTAAACCAGAACTAATACACTTTTAGAATAACAGACACTTAGCCTTAAATCAGCAACTCCCAACTTGAAAGGATGTAAGCTACCTGTTCTGCCACAACAGTGAAGACCACGAACCTTCTTAATGTAAAACAACTGGTCTGAAGACCAAAGTGTTTAAACCAAAGGCTTAGAATAACAGTTACAATTTAATCAGGTTACTAACAAGCAATAATAAATGCAGCAGAATAAATGCAAGTAATTTTAAGAACAGGCAGCAAAAGCAAAATAAAGTAATAAAGTAGGAAGAAACACAAATACAGTAAAAGCAGATGAATAAAGTGCATTTTTTTAGTAAAGAGCAAGAAGAGAGAGAAAGTGGGTTGGCCATCTCAGATGTTCTCTCTCTATTAAAGTAGAGTGAACACTAGACTGGGAGGGGTGTCCCAGATCAAATTTACAGTAGGGGCAGGCAACTGCACAGCCACCAACTACAACACCGCAAGAATAGAGTGGGCGGGAGGGAGAAAAACCAGTTTCAGGACAGATGAGAACAGAAAGCAATGCCAGAAAATATATAAAATAATTCAGTCAGGCAAAAAAATATTTCAGTCAGGCAAACTCAAGTTAAACAATTAGACAGAAAAATAAAATACAGTATTACCTTAGTTTGTACTTAACTTCAGCTTCTAATACAGTTGATTGTAGCCAGCCAAACCACTCTGTTATTGAGCAGACCTCCAGACTGGATATATATAGTATGATTCCTTGGAGACACTTCAGGTGCAAGTGACTGTTGGTAGGACACCTATTCAAATCACCGACAGCTACAGCAACCCCTACATGAATCAGGACACCTACTCTGCGGTTTTAATTTCTCCAAATCTTTTGGGTTTCCTAATACCTTGAAGAGAATGGACCCCATTCCTAAGTCAAAGTATGATTAAAGTTCATGAAATTAGTATTGTTTTAATCTTTAATGTCAGCCAGAAGTGCTCTTCGCAGCACTCACAATGTACCCAGCAATGACTCCTGCAATTCGTACAGAGTTACATGGATCAGTAACATATATAAATACAACTGCAGATACTTTTTATACAAGATCCGTTCTCCTCCTACTATTGGAACTGTCTGGGTATCTTTCTTCCACATTGCTCTTGTTCCTGCCTGCAAACTCTGATATTCTATAACAGTTTCTCTCTGTACGCAAGACACTGTAGTCACTGGGTGAAGCGATTTCAATAATCAATACTACTTTTTGTCTTCTTTTCATTGACCACTATAGCTGGTTTACTTGCATCTATCTTTTGAACTGCTGGTAATGGGTGATCCCATGTGATGTAGACCATCATTTTCTATGATGCTTTGTGGCTCATGTTTCCAGTGTTTTTCAGCTACTTCAATATTATGATGTTTGCACAATCCCCAATGCAACAGTTTTGCCACATTATTATGCCTTTCAGTATACAGTCCTTCTGCCATTATTATGTCACAACCAGCAACAAGGTGTGCAACTGTTTCCAATTCAGTTTTACAAAACCTACATTTGTATGTTTCTCCCGCATGTTCAATGGACTTTGTAAACCAACGTGTACATAGTCCACTGACTTGGGCTGCCAATATTAACCTTTCATCTTTTGGTTTTAATTTGCCCCTCCTTAACCATTCTTGTGTTCAATCCTACTCAACATGAGGTTGTTCCAGGAGTTTTCCATATTTGCAACTATATTTATGCATTTTCCACACTTCTTGCCTTCTCATCTGATCCTTCACCTTATATTCTTTCTTTTGTTTTCTTGCACATTCAGTTGCTGCCTGATTGTTTTTATCTGCTTCGGGTTTGACGCAGATATACTTCTGCTTGACGCCGATATACTTCTACTAGATTAAGGAAAGTCATCTTAGACTTATTCTCATGTTTCAAAACTTTCTCTATGTTTGGGTCTTGGGAGGTCAGCAGATATGCAGGCAGTCCCACAACTGCAGCCGTATAAATGTAACAAATTTCTAAGAGGCCATACCTTCTTCAGAAAATACAGTTGTGTACACTTATCATAAATGTAGATGTTCGAATGTATTCACTGTTACAGTCATTATATTTGGGTAATCTGCTTGCAGGTTGCCCTCAGTCGGCCTGATTAACAAAGTCTTGGGTCCTGCGTTGGTTGCTGTCCCTTCTTCCAAGACGTCAGGTCGTCAGAGGTATAAAACATGCAGCCGACGCCATTATATCAGTTTTTCTTGCCCCAGATATTAGGTGCCACCCTAATGGGAAGCAATTAAACATAAAAACACAAAGGTATACCTCCAACAAAAAAGCAAATCCACCAAAAAGGCTTTTAAGCATAGTAAAGGAAAGTAGAGATATAGCCAAAAGAAGTTAGGGGGCAGGAAGGAGGGTAACCAGGACTGCAACAGTGAATACACTCGTACATCTACATTTATGGTAAGTGTACACAACTGTACTATGTTCTTAGTGTTTCACTGTTGCAGTCATTACATTTGGGTAGACTCCCAAAGTTATGGTTGGGAGGAGGAGTTTAAATAGCATTAAGGCCAGCTATAAAGCCCTGCAAGACTGCAGTGGCAAAGCCAGCTCTGGATTTACAGAAAATTGGCAAATGATAATGCTTGGTGAAAGTATGTATAGAACTCCAGGTAGCAGCTTCTAGAATGTCCCTGGTAGGAATGCCTATGAGAAAGGCTGTAGAAGTAGATGCAGTCCTGGTGGAGTGAGTTCTGATCCCCTGGGGGATAGGTTTTCTATGGTGCTTATAGCATAAATGAATGCAATGACTTATCCATTTAGAAATGGTTTGTTTTGAAATAGCCTTCCCCTCTGCCCTTGCAGCAAATGCTACCAGCAGTTGTTCAGATTTTCTTTGAGGTTTAGTCCTGTCCAAGTAGAATCCAAGTTGTCTGTGCACATAAAAGGAATGCAGTATCTGTTCTCCTTTGTTCTGTGGATTAGGAAAGAAGGTTGGCAAATGAATGGACTGATTAAGAGCCACAATGGATACCACCTTGGGCATGAAGGATGGATTGGTTGTGAGCGACACCCTGTCCGCATGAAAGATGATGAAAGGCTCCACTGTCATAAGGGCCTGTAATTCAGATACCCTTCTAGCTGAAGTGATTGCTAAAAGGAAAGCTGTTTTCCAAGAAAGAAATTTTAAGTCTACAGTAGCAGCTGGCTCGAAAGGAGGTAGAGTGAGTTTCCCCAATACAAAGTTAAGGTCCCATGCTGGGGTTGGAGCTCTCCTGGGTGGTCTCAAATATTTGGCCCCTCTAAGGAAATGCTTGAGCAGTGGATGAGAGAAGAGGGGAGGTTCTGTGTTCTAATGAGCTGAATTGGCTGAGGCGTGGATTTTAATGGAGGAAAAAGACAGGCCCTTGTGAAGCATCTCCGTTAAGTATTGCAAAATCTGAGGTAAATTGGGAGCTGTTGTGCTCATCCCTTGAGATTGGTACCAGGCACAGAATCCTATTTTTCAGCATAACATTTTCTAGTACTAGGCCTCTTTGCCTCTAAGATGACATCCTTCATAGGTTTGCTGAGGGATGGTAAGGGAGAGTTTAAGTAATTAGCCAGGCTACAAGGTTCAGTGTTGGAAGCTGAGGGTGCAGAATCTGGTTCTCCTGCTGAGACAGCAGGGAATGAGTCTGAGGCAGGTGCCATGGAGATAACCACGACACACTGCACAGGAGGGGGTATCAGTGTTGGCAAGACCAGTCTGGAGCAATCAAAATCATCCTTGGTTTGTCCTGTTTGACTTTTAGTAGTACTTTGGAGAGCAGAGGCAGCGGGAGAAAGGCATAGACTGATAGGTTTTTCCTGCTGAAGGACAGAGCATCAACTTTCCAGGCTTGTTTGTAGGGAGTCCTTGTGCAAAATTTGTCCAATTGGTAGTTCTGGGGGGAGGTAAACAGGTCTATATCTGGGCTCCCCCATTCACTTGTCAACATGCTGAAAATAGTACAGTTGTGTACACTTACCAAAAATGTAGATGTTATAATGTATTCACTGCTGCAGTCATTACATTTGGGTAATCTGCTGGCAGGTTGCCCTCAGTCGGCCTGATAGTCTTGGGTCCTGCGTCGGTTGCTGTCCCTTCTTCCATGATGTCAGGTCGTCAGGGGTATAAAACATGCAGCAACCATTATATCAGTTTTTCTTGCCCCAGATGTCAGGTGCCCCCCAAATGGGGGAGCAAAATATATAAGTAAT